>NW_009194457.1:3288-3731 GCF_000690835.1 Fulmarus glacialis | reverse complement strand
GTCCATGGGACCTGATAAGATCCATCTGCGGGTCCTGAGGGAACTAGTGGATGAAGTTGCTAAGCCACTGTCCATCATAGTTGAGAAGTTGTGGCAGTCCCGTGAAGTTATGGCTGACTGGAAAAGGGGAAACATAACGCCCATTGTTAAAAAGGGAAAAAAGGAAGACCTGGGGGACTAGAGGCCAGTCAGTCTCACCTCTGTGCCTGGGAATATCAACAGATCCTCCTGGAAGCTATGCCAAGGCACATGGAGGACAGGGAGATGATTCAAAACAGCCAGCATGGCTTCACCAAGGGCAAGTCCTGCCTGCCCAACCTAGTGACCTTCTGTGATGGAGTGACTACATCAGTGGACATGGGAAGGGCTACAGATGTTGTCTATCTGAAACTTTGTAAGGCTTTTGACATGGTCCCCCACAACATCCTTCTCTCTGAACTGGA
>NW_009194457.1:0-3199 GCF_000690835.1 Fulmarus glacialis | reverse complement strand
GTATTGGGACCAGTACTGTTTAATATCTTCATCAATGACATAGACAGTGGGATCGAGTGCACCCTCAGCAAGTTTGCGGATAACACCAAGCTGAGTGGTGCGGTTGACATGCCTGAGGGACGGGATGCCATCCAGAGTGACCTGGACAAGCTGGAGAAGTGGGCCCATGTGAACCTCATGAGGTTCAACAAGGCCAAGTGCAGGGTCCTGCACCTGGATCGGGGCAACCCCCAGTATCAATACAACATGGGGGATGAAGGGATTGAGAGCAGCCCTGATGAGAAGGACTTGCGAGTACTGGTGGATGAAAAGCTGGACATGAGCCGACAATGTGTGCTCGCAGCCCAGAAAGCCAACCGTCTCCTGGGCTACATCAAAAGAAGCGTGGCCAGCAGGTCGAGGGAGGTGATTCTGCCCCTCTACTCTGCTCTGGTGAGACCCCACCTGGAGTACTGCATCCAGCTCTGGAGCCCTCAGCACAAGGAAGAGATGGACCTGTTGGAGCAGGCCACAAAAATGGTCAGTGAGATGGAACGCCTCTCCTATGAAGAAAGGCTGAGAGAGTTGGGGTTGTTCAGCCTGGAGAAGAGAAGGCTTTGGGTAGACTTACTGCAGCCTTTCAGTACTTAAAGGGGGTTTATAAGAAAGATGGGGACAAACTTTTTAGCAGGGCCTGTTGTGACAGGACAAGGGGGAATGGTTTTAAACTAAAGGAGAGTAGATTTAGACTAGATATAAGGAAGACATTTTTTACAATGAGGGTGGTGAACCACTGGCACAGGTTGCCCAGAGAGGTGGGAGATGCCCCATCCCTGGAAACATTCAAGGGCAGGTTGAACGGGGCTCTGAGCAACCTGATCTAGTTGAAGATGTTCCTGCCCACAGGGATGACTTTTAAAGGTCCCTTCCAATCCAAACTATTCTATGATTTATCCTTTCTACAGTCAAACAGAAACAACTTTCTCGTGAGAACTTGTTGCTGCACTGTTAGGTACAGGCAAAGCCAGGCAGGTGGCATAATGGCCAGTACAGAGTGTGAGCTGCCTGCAGGCTTCTCTGGGACAACGGCCTGCTGAGGTTGTCCTGCGGCCAAGGGATCTGTGCAGCACAGCACAGGTGTGAAAACCACACTGTACATGCAGCACAGAACAGCACAGCACTAACTGCTCAGGTTTCCCTGTGAGAAGGCTGTCCTCTACCCTGGTGCCACAGCTGAGGTGCTGCAGCCCAAATGGGCACTGCCAGGAAGAGCTGTAGGTCCATGGCTTGTCACAGAACTGTGATGGTTTTGGATTAAATTAGTAGAATACCACAGCATAGCATAGGATAGCATTGCATAGCATAGCATAGCATAAAACAGAACAGAACAGAATAGTTCACTTGGAAGGGACCTACAATGCTCATCTAGTCCAACTGCCTGACCACTTCAGGGCTGACCAAAAGTTAAAGCATGTTATTAATGGCATTGCCCAAATGCCTCTTAAACACTGACAGGCTTGGGGCATTGACCACCTCTCTAGGAAGCCTGTTCCAGGGTTTGAACAACCTCTCCGTAAAGAAGTGTTCCCTAATACCTAGCCTGAATGTCCTCTGGCGCAGCTTTGAACCATTCCCACGCATCCGATCACTGGATCCCAGGGAGAAGAGATCAGCACCTCCCTCTCCACGTCCCCTCCTCAGGAAGCTGTAGAGAGCAATGAGGTTGCTCCTCAGCCTCCTAGACAAGCCCGAAGTCCTTAGGTGCTCCTCAGAGGATATGCCTTCCAGCCCTGTCACCAGCTTCATTGCCCTCCTCTGGATGCATCCAAGGACCTTAGCATCCTTCTTAAATTGTGGGGCCCAGATCTGCACACAGTATTCAACGTGAGACCGCACCAACACTGAATACAGTGGGATAATCCCCTCTCTTGACTGGCTGGCGATACTGTGCTTATTGCACCGCGGGATGCAATTTGCCCTCTTGGCTGCCAGGGCACACTGCTGACTCCTATTGAGTCTGCTGCCCACCAGCACCCCTAGATCCCGTTCTGCAGGGCTGCTCTCCAGCCATTCCTCTCCCAATTTATACTTGTGCCCGGTGTTACTCCATCCTAGGTCCAGAATCCGGCATTTTTTACTTATTAAATTTCATGCCATTAATCATAGCCCAATGCTCCAATCTATCTAGATCCCTCTGCAAGGCCTCTTGTCCCCCCAGAGAGTACACAGCACCTCCCATTTTGGTATCATCAGCAAACTTGCTAATGGTGCATCCAGGTCTTGCTAATGCATAACTCCTGCATCCAGGTCGTTGATGAATATATTGAATAGAACTGGCCCTAGGATTGAGCCCTGAGGAACACCACTGGTGACCGGTCGCCAGCCAGATGTAGCCCCATTCACTACAACCCTTTGAGCTCTGCCTTTCAGCCAGTTCTTCACCCAGTGCACTGTGAACCCGCTCATCCCACAGTTGGACAACTTGTCCAGAAGGGTGCTGTGAGGGACAGTATCAAAAGCCTTACTAAAAGCCAGAAAAACTACATCCACCACCTTCCCTTCATCCACTGGGCGGGTGACCTTATCATAGAAGGATATCAAATTAGTTAAACAGGACTTTTCTTTGACATGGGTTCACAAAGGGAAAGGGAAAGTCCAGAGGTCTCTTCCAACCTCAGTATTTCTGTGATTCTGTGAGCATAAAGGAGAAAAGTAAGTCAGAAAGAAGTGAACACATAGCCTTGACTGTAAATACAGCGGGATCCTGTGGAGAGGACCCACGTTGGAAAAGAGAAGTATGTGGAGGAAGGAGTGACAGAGATGAACTGTTATGTACGACTGAAACCCCCCATTTCCCACCCCTCCTGTGCCTCTCAAGGTTGGGGTGGGTAGAAGAATTGGGAATGAAAGAGTAATTTGAGCAAGGAGTGGCATGGGGCAATGGTTTTTTTGTTACCTTTTCTCACTATCCACTTTTAATTGGCAATAAATGTCACATCTTCCTTGCCTGTGACAGTAATCAGTAAGTGATCTCCCTGTCCTTATCTTGACCCATGACCTATGGCAGAGGTGGAAATGGCTGGTGTCTGGGACTATTTCCCTGAGGCAGCTTCCTTGGGATGTCAAGGTAATATGGCACAGACCGGGCCCCTCTCTTCTGCACCTTTGGTGACCTGCTTCCTTCACCATGACGAAGCCACCGAGGCGAAGGGCTCCAGAG
>NW_009194456.1:37964-52272 GCF_000690835.1 Fulmarus glacialis | reverse complement strand
CTGTATAACAAACTACCAGAAAACGAGAAACATTATGCTCTCTTCACTGATGGATCCTGTCATCTTGTGGGGAAGCACTGGAGATGGAAGGCTGCTGTATGGAGTCCTATATGCAAGTCACAGAAACTGCTGAAGGAGAAGGCGAGTTGAGCCAGTTTGCAGAGGTGAAAGCCATCCAGCTGGCTTTAGACATTGCTGTCCAAGAAAAATGGCCAGTACTTTATCTCTATGCTGACTCATGGATGGTGGCAAATGCCCTGTGGGGGTGGTTGCAGCAATGGAAGCAGAACAACTGGCAGCGCAGAGACAAACCTATCTGGGCTGCCATGTTGTGGCAAGATATTGCTGCCCGGGTAGAGAACTTGGTTGTAAAAGTACGTCGCGTAGATGCTCACGTACCCAAGAGTCGGGCCACTGAGGAACGTCAAAACAAGCAGGTGGACCAGGTTGCTAAGATTGAAGTAGCTCAGGTAGATCTGGACTGGCAACATAAGGGTGAACTATTTATAGCTCGGTGGGCCCATGACACCTCAGGCCATCAATGAAGAGATGCAACATACAGATGGGCTCGTGATCAAGGGGTGGACTTAACCACGGATGCTATTGCACCATGTGAAATGTGAAATGTGAATGTGAAACACGTGCTGCAATCAAGCAAGCCAAGCGAGTAAGGCCTCTCTGGTATGGAGGGTGATGATTGAAATACAAATATGAGGAGGCCTGGCAGACCCCCACAAACCCGCCAAGGCAAGCGCTATGTGCTCACCATGATGGAAGCAACCACCGGATGGAAACATATCCTGTACCCCATGTCACCGCCCGGAACACTATCCTGGGCCTTGAAAAGCAAGTCTTATGGTGACGTGGCACCCCAGAAAGAATTGAGTCAGACAACAGGACTCATTTCCAAAACACCCTCATAGACACCTGGGCCAAAGACCATGGCATTGAGTTGGTCTACCACATCCCCCATCATGCACCAGCCTCTGGGAAAATCAGAAACGGTACAAAGGACTGTTAAAGACTACACTGAGAGCAATGGGTGGTGGGACGTTCAAACACTGGGATATACATTCAGCAAAAGCCACCTGGTTAGTCAATAGTAGAGGATCTGCCAATCGAGCTGGCCCTGTCCAGTCAAAATTTTTACATACTGTAGAAGGGGCTGAAGTCCCTGAAGTGCACATAAAAAATATGCTGGGGAAGACAGTTTGGGTTATTCCTGCCTCGGGGAAAGGCCAACCCATTCATGGGATTGCTTTTGCTCAAGGACCTGGGTGCACTTGGTGGGTAATGCGAAAGGATGGGGAAGTCCGGTGTGTACCTCAAGGGGATTTGATTTTGGGTGAGAATAGCCAATGAATTAAACTGTATGATGTTAATTGCTATATAATACTGTATGTCATTACTACTATAGCTGTTACAAGCCATATCAATGGTATTACAGTAAGAATCACCTGGATTAATGAAGAATGAACTTTGATGAAACCGAGTGAAGTTCAACAGTGATGGAAACAGAACTGGCTTCAGCATGCAACAATCCAACACCACACACCATCTCTCCTGCCCTGAATCACTTATCGTGACAGATGGAGCCCAAAGTCATGGACTAAATGAACCCAACAGACATTTTAGAGGGATGGCCCATAAACTAAGGGAATGATATCTGTGTGTATATATTAAAAGACAGGAAAAGTGGTGGTGATTAATTGAAATGTATTAGGAAGTATGGGACCTGGGCATGACATAGATGGTATAGAATAAGGGGTAGATATTGTCCTGGTTTCGGCTGGGATAGAGTTAATTTTCTTCCTAGTAGCTGGGATATTATTTCATTTCAATTATTAAACTGTCTTTATCTCAACCCATGAGTTTTCTTACTTTTACCCTTCCGATTCTCTCCCCCATCCCACTGCGGCAGGGGGGGAGTGAGCGAGCGGCTGTGTGGTGCTTAGTTGCCGGCTGGGGTTAAACCACGACATGTTTGAACTAATCACAAAAATTATTCTGGATTTCAGCACAGTATTTCACAGCCCATTGCCTTTCCAGTCCCTCAGTATTCAGGAAGCCATATGAGTGAGACACTAAAACAATTAGATGCTGAAGTATTTCAAACATTAAGTCATTGTAATAATACCTAGATGATAGGCAATATACTGCGTTAAATTTTAAGTACAGGTAGACTAGATGAAATGGGTTTATCACCAGATTGAAAAAGATGCCACAGTCAGATACAGACTTAAGCCATAAATCTGTACAAAGATCACATCCCGTCCAATCTAATCTAATCCACTAGTGGTGTTTTGGGGTTTGGGGGGGTTTTTTGGGGGTGTCGGGGGATGTTTTCATTTTCTTACAGTAATAGGCATGCAAGCTAGGACTTCATAGGCAAGTTCAAAGCTAAATTTGTATATACCCAGAGAAGCGGAAAACCAAACGTAAATGGTAAGGACCAATAATGTCGTATTATCTATTCTCATGTTTTTAATTACCTTCCACACTTTAAAATGCACAGGCCCCAAGTTTGTATTGTGATAAAGCATTACCATTATGTTTTCTTTCTTTTCATGGAAAAAAGCTCTTATCATTCTCCAAGGACTCAATTGTTAAGAAACAACCATCCGGCCTGTATTGCAAGACAAATGTTACTGCACGTACTGTGGTTATGATTCTCATCTAATGCAAGATATCAAATTACAGCCTATTTAATTAAATAGAATTTCCTTGGAAGACCACTACCACACTTTTGAAGATGCCATCATATCTTATATCACAGCAGTGAAGTAGTCACTGAAAAATACTGAAATACCTCAGATGAGCAGAGCATTTAGGAATTACGTTCTTTCTAAAAATCCACTACTGACTAGAAAAACGGTGCAAGAATGAAAGGACTATTTAAACAAAAAGAATCGCCTTATTAAGCCTGTTAAAAAGTCAATTTCTCAGAGTATAAATGCCCATTCCCTCTATATAACTCATTACCAAAAGCCTTGGAAAAAAAGGTAGGCTAATGGACAAAAGAAGCAGCCTAGCCTCAAGCCAATTTCTGCTTTTGGAAACGCCTATGTAACCACTGATGAAGCAGAAAGGAGGTGTATACACATATTCACAAGAAAGAATCTGGCCTGGTGTTTAAATCGCACTTGTAAAAGATCATGTTATTTGAATAACTCACTGTTTAGACATATCAGGCATTATTGTCTGTTCTTTTTTCCTTGTATCCACTGTCGGCTCTACAGGGGCAAGGACTACAGCAGCACATGAGACTATCGACTGGTATGAGTCTTCCCGGCAAACTGCAAAGATAAAAAAAACCTCAATGTTAAAGAGTGAACTCTGTATTTTAAATGTTTAAAGAAAAAAAAAAATCAAGTCATACTGTGATAAACAAAAATGCAAATGAATAATCAGACTTCACTGTGGTCACCTGCAATGAAAACGTCATTGTTTTTCACATTTCCTAAAGTGCTTGCTTGGCACATTTTTTTTTTGCCGTAGACTGATAACCCCATCATCGTTCACTAAGTTTTACCTAGCACAAGATCTGATGTCAGTCTGCTCTAGCTCATTGGTGTGTCTGAGTCCTAAAAGGACTCATATTTCCATAAATGACATCAGAATATGATGCACTCCTTTTTCCTTTCAAACTGAAAATGAGAGTGGAAATTATGGATGCTTTTCAGACAAACCTCCCACCTTCAAAAATTTCAGACTTTGTAAGAAAATAGATTTGAGAAAATCTGATTAGTGATTTTTTTATCTTCAACCGTTACATCTCACTTTAATCCAAAAAGGCCAAATCCAAATGGTCTAGGATTGATATCTGATTCATGCTTTCCATTAATACAAATTATGTATGTACTACTGTGCTGGATGATATGACTTAGACAATATTTATAGCTAGAAGAATGATCATGTATTTCAGCTAAGCATCTGGCTCAATTAGCACTAATAAATGAATACCCAAAAGTTTCTGACCTCCAAACAGACAACTATATTTGTTAAAAGTTATACATATTCTAAATTCTAAATTGCAAGTGTCACTAGTAATTTAGCATTTAGCAGTCACCACTCTTACTGATTTTGAAGGTATAGATTTCTTTTACAGCCAAGGTGTACCTTTATGAGCCAAATAAAAGCTGGAATTAAGAGTTGGTTGTATTGAACAAAGCACAGCAGCTTCTTATATTATACATTTATGGTACTATTATATATCATATATAAACAAGAAGAAATGTGGGTATCTATCTTTTAAGCAGAAAGTCACACGGTATTTTATATGTATAACATACAGAACTATTTTATAGAGTGTACACATGCACATACACAGCCAACAACATAGCCAGTAAAACAAGGATGATCGCAACAAATTTTCAGCAATTCAAAACCAGAAAGAACCTATTTTACAAGTACATACTTTTATGCAAGATTGTGACAGCTGGGGACATTCTGGGATTTATTTATCAGTGGAAAACTTGTTTCTGAAGACCTTCCTACCTTCCATCCTCCACAATCATATGCCTCCTTATTGCCAACAGACAACGTACCTTTTGCATAGCCTATGCTCCTCTTATAAGAGAAGCAAAACTGGAGTAAAACTTCATCCATATTGCCTTGACTGGGTCAAGAATAACTAACTGTGGTGTTTTACCCTGAGCACTCAAATTACATTCAGCATGAATTCAGCGCACATCAACAAGATACACTGCATGCCTGACTAATACCCTGGAGTGATAACTTGTGCTTTAAGGCAGCTAGAGAGTAGATTTTAAGGAACAGGTCAGTACAGGGTTGGATATTTCTGCAATTCGGAGCCATTCAGCAAGCAGGACAAGTGGCTGGAGCACAGGCAGATTCTGGCACGAAGAAAATCTTTCATGGAGTACATGTAATTACGTTTAGTGCATTTGATGTTCTCCAGCACTGCTTATGCTTGTATTTTCAAATATTAATGTGCACATTGTGCTAAGTGACTAAGACACATAAGATGACCAGGTACTGAAACCTTGCCTTCATTTTGCTTTGGAACCAGCGCTACTCAAAACTTTGTCACTATCATAGACACCCATCTCCAAAACATGGTCGTACCCAAAGAGAACTTGCTATATTGCCTGCAGGTATGCAAGTAGGATATACATTATAGCTTCACGCATAACAAATTAAGGAGGGAACTAATGCAAAATACATTGAACTAGAGAGACTACGTAAGGAAAAAAGAATTTTAGGTGATTTTTATCCTACTATGCTACGTGCAACCAGCAGACCAACTACTAGCAAGGTGCTATTTGGTAGGCACCAAGTAATGTACAAAAATCTTCTCATTACAACCAGTGACTGAGTATGTACAAATAAGAACATTTATGTCTATTTGACTCTTGATTTACTGCCAAAGAATTGTAAAAATATAGGTTTGTCAAAGGGCGATACTGATATTCAGTACCTGAATTTTAACCTGAAACGCTGATAAAAAAGGGAGAGTAAAGGATGAAGCAAATACATAGTTTTCTTTAAAAGACCTGCGGTACCACTTGAATATCTAGTTATTACTTTAGAACTTGTAAAAGGTCTGGTGACTATGGAAGCATTACAGGGTAGGATTTTCCCTAGATCAGCCACTGTCCATCAGGGCAGTTACAAAGAAAGATAAAATAGGAAATCACAAGTAACAAAGACGACACTGCTAGTCCCCTACCCTTTACAGAAATTTCACGAATTAATAAAATTGTGAAATTGCTTTTGTTTAATAATTGGTGTTATATAGGAGTTGTATAATCCCCTAATTTATAGCTGAAGACAAACCCAGTGGTCATCCAGTGATCTGAGCTCACGGAATTTATTATCCTCCTATTCTAGACAGCGATACTCTTTGGTCTGGCTTTTGCAAACCACTACAATTCCTCCTTTTTATCTCAAGTCTCTGCGCACACAGTCGTAAGTCATTATGGAACAGTATAATTAACTGAAATGTCATGAAATAGCGACAGCACAGCAGCAAGTAATTTTCACCTACTGGAGTGTATGCTCTTATTATCTGTTCATAACTTGCATTAAAATAGTGAGAATGCACTTGAATGTGGACTCTCAACTTTAACATTGATGGGGATGGGCACTATTTTACTTAAGGAGACTGTTTTCATTTCACACTTCAAACTTCTCTTAAGCATAGATTCTTTTCTACACCTTCATTTTTTATCTACAAGTGGCTTACACTACTCCCAAAAAAGCCCGTTAGTGATGTCCGCATATCATACGCTACACGAATCCAAATCTCTTAGATCCTCAAAATATTACAAATCTCAGAATATCAAACAATTACACTAAGGGATTACCCCTTTTAACCATAAATCCTCTCACGTGTCCAACTTGCACTTTAAAAGTCAGCAAGAACTTCACAAATTTAGCCTTACACAGGAATTGGTAAGGAAAATAGAGAAAAGCAGAATTTTCAATCATCTGAGTCGGTGTTTGGAAAAGCCATCAACGTAAACAGCTGCCCCAGCCTATTACATCATTCCTGATGTGAGTATGCAAGTTAATGCCATGCTCACCGCCCTCTGGGCCCAGCCATTCAGCCAGTTTTCAATCCACCCACTCTCTGTTCATCCAGCCCACACATCAACAGCTTGTCTATGAGGATCTTTGGGAGACAGTGTTGAAAGCCTCACTGAAGTCATGGTACACAATATTCACTGCTCCTATAAAGAAAGCAATAAAGAAAATTTTCCCATCTATCTGCTACATTTTTACAATGGCACACAACATTAAGTACATGTTGTAGGTAGAGGTTCATTATCGCACTTGCTGTTGCATACCTCCAGAAGTATGGAAAAAACTGTAGAAGGTATCAACATCAAGGGAAACAATCAGTTAATTTTATACTATCTGTAGCAATTTCTTTAAGAGACTAATATTTAGTATCTCAGAATGTGTTATACACTGAATACCTTCTGAAAAATTAAGTAATTTGCATGTAAGTGAGATGGTATTTTTCAGTGCCATTGCATCTCCTTTACTCACAATTCAACCATTATGTGAACCAGCTAATAATTGTAGTGAAATAAGACAATTGGAGGAACATCTTTACTATGTATTATCATTAAGGAAACATATTTTTCTTAGTGAAATAAAAGACATTACGTATCATCTACAAGTCATATAAAGGACAACTCTATAGAAAGAGAAAACAAACAGTCTAACTTCATATAATACTATTATAAAGGATCTGTACTGCTTTTTAAGTTGCATAATTTCTCCCCAGATTCCTCAATTTATACTTTAATGATGCATACAGTTTGTTTTCTTCCACTGCCAAGTGTTTTAAAAGTACCTCATATATTTATCACCAGGGGTGCTGGCCTGGATTTACCCTAGTTGCTTTAAGCAGTCCCAGAACATCATTCACTATCAAAACAGATCTCTACATTTGGAGAAGAAAAACGTTAGCTTCCCCCCCGCCCCCCCCCTTTGCTGTTTCTTTCAAGAACAATGAGAATGACTAATTAAACAGTTTTCTTCTACTTTGAACCAACCAGTGAAAAATTTTTAATTCTCTAAATAGTAGGAAGCCTTCAACAGCTACTGAATAGAATGTATCTCTCTGGAGAATAAAAAGATTTTTAAGCTCTAAGTGTGTCATTTACAGCATCTATTTCAAACACTGTTAATTGTACACATTTTTTTCCTTCTTTCTTCTTTTTTTTTTTAATAGAGGAGAAAGAAAATCTGGTTATCACCACTCACTATAAAAAAAAAATTCTCCCTTGACACAAGATGCACATGATGGTTAGATGAAATTAGCAGCAAGTACTACCTGCTTAAAGAAAACAGAAGAGAAGCGTTCATATGCAGTGTGCAATGAAGTATAAGGGATTCATGACACAGGGAGACAAAAACAGTGAAGTATTTCCTTTAAAAAAGCTGGGCACTGACAACTTAAAGTATTTACACTTGTGCCTGTAAAGTTTAAAATAATCAGCTCCCGTTGTTCAAGAGACAGATCAAGTCCAGAAACAACTGCTGTTTTATACCAAAAAAACTTCTGCTTTGGTAAAAAACTAGGCAACCAGCCAGGAGCATGGAAGGTGCTAAATACTTTCCCCTGAAATATCTGTCAACTGCCACTGTAGGAGACAGGGGACTGAAGCATGGGGGAGCAATGTCTGAATCCCAAGTATCCAGCAGCACATTCCTTTTACTACTGAAGGCCAGAAGGTATGTTTTAATTGCTCCAGAGCACCAATTCTCAGTGTGAGCATTTACATTTCGGCACACTGTTTCCTAAACACAGCTCTGCCATGACGAGGCTCAGGAAATGAGCCACCCTCTGAGGTCCTCTGAACAAAGGACAAGGAAGAGCTGCAAGATATGCAACCCATAGGCAGGTTCTTTAAATAAGGGAAACACAGGACAAAGAACTGTTACACGTGAGACAGAGATTTTGCTAAAAAAACCCAACACAAAAGCCAACCAACCAAACAAAAATGAATAGAGGATCTACTGTAAATTTCTTTAGTAGATTAGTCTAGATTAGTCTAGTTTTGAGGACAAGTGAAGAGCTGAGGAAAGAAAAAGGAACATTTAAAACATGTAACTCAAGCTATTTTCCCAGGAAAGCTGCTGACACTAGAAATAGTTTATAAGAGAGGATCTTGAAATCTAGTCCATTAATTCTGCTATCTCCAGTAAGAAGCAAGAACTGTAGTTAATCACCATGCCAATCCTTTCCTCACTGCACAGACACATCCTCTGATATTCTTGGTCCACTCAGCGGGCTCAGAAAAGAACCACTGTTCAGACCTGCCTCTTCAGCAACCCCAAACATCACCTGCATGAAACCAAGTGTATAATTTCAGTTCCATATGCTCTTTCTCAGCTCCAGAAACACAACACAGTCTTTTAATACTTTTATTATTATTAAACCCTAAAGCCCAAGGAGACTTTCAGTCTCTTTAAAGCAACACAAAAGCTCAAGGTTCTTGAAAGCCATTTTTGCCCATCTACTTAAAAAAGAAAGCCTAATATTAAAAAATAATTTTAAAAAAGCCTAATTTTCCTGCTGCTTGATCCTAGACGTGATTATGATCTTTGGGAAAAAAAGGAAACTAAATGGATCTCTATTTTATTATTAGTTCAACAGTTATTCTAGGGCCTCTTGTCCCTTAGAAACAGCTACATTTCACAATATTGGCCAAATGAATACTTAAGAGAATGAGACTATATGCTCACAGTCCCCAAAGGGTTTGCTGTAATAATTCTGCAATAAAACCACAGGCCCAATTCTTAAACACAGCATAGTCACAACCACAAATTTTGTAATAGCAACAATTACAGGTCCATTACAGGCAAATGAACTACTTTCTATCGGGTTCTTATGTTTCCTGGCTCTTTTGTAGTATTCACGAAGGCTGCACACACATATCTGCTTTGTGCTATCCACACTGGCACCCAATGGTGACGGGTACAGAACGTGGCATTAAGCAGGAGCCAGGGAATGCTTCTAACACACCAGCGGTTCTGCGGTGATTATCTGCACTCTTGCTTTTGTATCCTAAGTTAGTTTGTTATCACAAGCCACTGTGATAATATGGTAATAGCCACATGTGAAATTTGGGCTTACTGACTTGAACTCTATGTACAAGAAATTAAACCGTAAAAAGCAGCGAATGCTACTTCTTTTAATGTTAACACTTAATGGAATGCTGCCGTTAGTGTTGATACTGAATGGAAGAGTATGCCCTGATCACCTAAGGATCCTACAGACCTGGTAAGTGATGGAAACACCGAGTGCTAAAATAATCATCTAGATAATGATGACACTGGTGGCCCACTTCTTGGACATTTTCTGCTGAGTACACTGTATTGACAGAACGACTGTAGTTTGGTCTCTCTTGAGAAGGACAGGGTAGCACCTTAACTCCTGTTCAGAGTCTTCTCAAGCAGCCTCCCCCAGCTTATAATGACTTGCAGACTTCCTTAAACAGAGGGGCTGTGTCTGTATTTACTAATCCCTCATGGATTTTACGGATTTGTTCAGTTACTTCTGTTCTTGCGTGAACTTGCAGCATCCACAACGTCCTGTAGAGTTCCAAAGCTGAACTATAGGCTACATGGAGAAATATTCCTATTAGCCCACTTTAAACTTGCCACCAGCTAGTTTCATTTGACTCCTCCAATTTTAGTATTGGAAAAGACAATGCACAATTCCCCCTTCACTTTCCACTGAGGATTTTACAGACTTCTTTTGGATGCTTTGCCAGTCATATCTTTTACAGGCTGCAGAATCTGTGTTTGTTCCTGTATAAAACCTGTTCCATATCTCTGGCCACTCTGCCTACCTCTCCACCAACAACCACTCCTTGCTGCAGTTCCTGCAATGATGGATCACTGTAGCAACACCAGTTGCTACACCAGAAGAAACTGTAACTGCATTCACAGAAAATTAAGTAGGTTACTTTCTCAGCTGTAACTACTGTACACCTAAAACATTCTAAGTATATCTATTTATGCTTGAGGCTGCTTCTAAAATACTTTCTTATTCACAGTGAACTACTTAAAGCAAATATTGTTCCAAGCAGCCTACACAGGAATTGAAAAAACAACCTTTAAAAGTAAAAGCATATTCTATAACCAGTAGGTAGGTATGGCTTCTCAATATCAAAAAGCATTGTTTTAGTGTTAACATTAGGACTTTTGAAAAAACAACTAACTCTCATTAGCTTTTGGCAACACTATCGTTCAGGGTGATGTCACAGGCTTGTATTTTTAGCACCGTAGTCTGTGACTTGTTTTGTGACATGGACATGAATAAAACCCACGTGCAAAAATGAGGGAAAGGTTGTGATGAAAGACTAATGATCTGAGCCCCAACAATCATGTCTAATTCCGCCAAATTGCAGGAAGTCTCATAATGGAACAGTATGAATATCCATTAGAATAAAAAGTGGAGGCTTAGTCATTTGGTCTAGGATGCACGTAATAATCACCATGTGGTCCAAATAAGTGCATCGGTTTATTCACAAAGAGGCTTTGAAGATAACTGGTTAAATTAATTTACCACAGAAAACGGCCGCAGGTAGGTTCAAGGGGCAAAGGAGGCTCACCCAGACCTCCTCTGCCGGTAGCATATCTGCCGCTCTTGGCCTATACGCAAGCCTGAGCTCTCAGACCCCTTGGTCCTCCTGACTTACCAACGGAGCCACAAAGTGCGTGGCCGCCTGCAGGAGCTCACGCCGGGAAATAGGAAAGAGACACACCACAGTCCCGGGTGATGGAAGAAAACAGAACAGCCAAAACCTCCGCTTTTCCAGTAAGAATGCAAAAGGTATTACTGAAAGTGCCAATTTCAGATGGAAGCATAAAGCCACCCCCTGGTAATAGCCATAAGGTACCAGAAACTGGGAAACCCTCGTCTCTCCTCCTAAAGGACATGGAGGAAATCCCAACAGGGATTTCACCAGCCGCAAGAGCCAGCTGCCTCCCAGTTCCCTTTTCAGCCAAGAGAAGAATAATAGTTTTAGTTCTGTTTTTGATCACGTTTGGGTCTCTATTTAAGCTATGTGATGCCTTCAAGAAAAGGAGGGAAACAGGAGTGACTGTGACACTGGCATCTTAAAAGGAGGAATATAAAAAGACCTGCAGGGCATTTCTGTAGGCACAATACAAGCCCCTGAAGGAATGACTACTCTAACAACAATATCCTCAACTGTCATTCACTGCAAGTAAAACTGTCAAAACTCAATAGCAAGCGTTTTCAGGAGCATAGTCTCTTGGCTTTAACTATTATTCTTGGCCTAGCTGAAATAAAGACTGACAGGCAAGCAAGATTAATTTATTGTTGTTCGTATTGAACGGCTGTAGTCACAAGAAACTAATTTAAACAATTAATACACAGATAAACCTCCAAAAACATAGTTTCCCAAGAGAAATTATTAAATAAAACCACAATGTCAACTCTCCTTGCGGTTTCTAACAACAAAAGCTCACCAGGAAAATTATGTGAGGTATTTTTCTTTTGCAAGAGTACAAGGCTGTTTGGCTTTCTGTTATAACCATATTGGCACCTGCTAGCAGGAGCACGAGGTACAGCTGCCAGTAGAGCTGTACGTCTTCTCAGGCGCAGAATGACAGCCTTTGTCAACCTCAGTGACAAGCAACCCAGCGAGCAGTCCCTACAGCAGCACATTTCTCATAGCTATTCCTGACTCATTCCTTCTTTCACAGAAGTCGCTCATATACTGCGTATTAGAAATTTACACCGGACATTGAAACGATTAGAGGATCCATAACAAAAATGACCTCTCTCTCTTTTCTCAGGGAACGTATCTTCCATATTTATTATAAAATGCAAACAATATATTTCACACCTTTGGCCTCTCTAAGATGGGTGGTTTCCTTTTTTTTTCCCCCTGCCCCAACTCTGGAACCTTGCTTAGTTAATAACTCCAATATTTGCACATCTCCTTTGAGAAACTTCAAGATCACTATGTGCTTAACTGGCATTGAGGTTTTGTATTTGTTTTTCTTAGGGCTAAAATTGCCAAAATTGTATAAAATCAGTTTTCTGGTACTATTTAATAAACCTACAACAACACATACCAAATAAAACCAATCTCTTCAGAAAATAGAAATAAACATGTATTGGGGAAAGTCAGTTCCACCTTATTCTTCTGTCTGGAGTGGTTACAGACCTTTCCTGGGCTAAGCTGCAGCCTGGCCCCCACGCTCGTACAGGATCCTACAGGACAGCAAATTCAACTAAACGTCTCTGCAGCCACTTACCAATCTTGCGTACGAGCATGCATAAGCTAACAGCTGGCTACTACTCCAGCTGACTGCTCCAGTGTAACCGCAAAGCAGTGGAGAAATTAGGAAAGTGGGCAGAGCATCACCCACAGTCTTACCACACCGTACTCCAGCAGCAAAGGGACAGGCCAGCAGCATTATGATCATCTATTGATATACCTCTGAACCAAGAGGGGAAATGGAGAGGCTTTAAGGAATAGCAGGTTAAATCCTGGGATGAGACAGAACACACCCCACCTTCCTCCTGGGGCGTCTATGGTTAGGCACCAGCTAAACCTCTGTGTGAAGGAAGAGCACTTGTATGTTCACAGGATTGGAAAGTGAAGGTTCTTCACTGATATGTTGTGACAGCAAGCAAAAGATGGACTCCAGAAGACAACCAGAATAAGAATTTCCTAGGCTGCTCACACAGCTTTTCATGCAATGCCAGGGAAATGGTGTTCACAAGTTAGCTAGGTGACAAGAAAGGTCAGTGGCAGTTGTGGAAAGAGAATGGTACAAAGTCTCCTGTGCCATAAAGAAAACTGGGAAACAGAATATGACTCTCTGTCCATTTGTCATGACTGCACTTTTAAAATTCCGCCCATTTACATAGCTTGCAGGTTTTGCTATGCTTTGTATTTGTTGCATACAATTTACTAGATTTCAAGGCCAAATGAAACTATTGTGGTAATCTGATCTGACATGTGGCACAAATGTTCAAATGTCCAAAAGTTCGATATTATAGTCCTGATGAAAAACTTCGAAAAGTAGAGGTCACTGCTGTGCCAGGTTTGTAAGTGATCTGCTGAATTCTTCCAATTAATGGTCAAAATAACAGCATAATTTTTCCAATTGCTTTTCTGAAGTACAGATTGCTAGCCAAACATCTATGCTGCAAATAAAGCATACGCCAAGTAAAATATATGCATCTGCCTGAAAAGCAATAAAACAATTGAATATTACACTGACGCCTTTTCACACTTCCTCTAAAAGTCTCAAATATTCTAAAAAAAATCACTAAGGCTTGAAATCTAACCAAGTTTTGAGGGAAATGGATTTTACTTTAAAGGCAAATACATTGAAATACGAATAAATTATGCTTGGCAAAAAGGGTCAGGGTCAAAATGACAGGCAAGTCAGGTAAGGTTAGGGGTCCTGAAGAGCCATTAAACTGGATGACTCTAACAAACAGTGTTTGAATGGAGCCCAATGCAGGATTATACCCCTAGAAACAAAGAATGCAGACTATCACTATGCCTCTGAAGTGGAGTTTTGGTTCACAGCAAACCAGCAACTCCATGTGCTGCCTCTGCAAAAATGTCCAACACAAACCTTGGCTGTACAAATACGGAATTGATGACTCTGAAGTCACTGAAGTCAGGCTCAACTCTGTTACCATCTCACCTTCTCAGAAAGATGACTGAAGGGTGCGTTCATTATGCTGTATGTGCTGTATGGGAGAAAATCCCAGACCTCCCTAAACAAGCACAGAAGTCAAACTGTAGCTTTAAGAGCAATTAAACTA
>NW_009194456.1:0-37933 GCF_000690835.1 Fulmarus glacialis | reverse complement strand
GCATATAACTTAGGGGGGGGGGGGGGAAACAAACATAAAATTGGTGGCTTTCTGTCTTTAGACATGTTTAAAATTAAGACCAATACCTTTCTGAAAGATGTGTGTTAGTCAAGTATCTATTTTAAGGTTCATTACAAGCATAACTATGCAAAGTATAATCACTTTGCTATTTAGAAGACCAGACTTGATGAACTGAGGCCCCTATCTGACTGTGAAAGTCACAAAAGTTGGTTGCTCAAGGTCACACTACAAGGGTGCGACACAGATGCTTCAGTTATCCTGACCTGCAAACCAGTGTTTTTAATTGTATGAGCGGTCATGGCAAGCAAAATAACATTAGCATGTATAGAGGTATTTTGGAGGCTGTTTTCCTTAAGAAAGTTATCTAAGTCATTTTCCTCTTCCTGCAATTTTCAAATCCGATACTGGCATTTACATTGCAGCCTCACAGAGCTCAACAGAGTGAAAGAAGAATCATGTATCAGAAATTAGATATAAAACTACATGGTTTTAATTTCTTCCAAAAATATTTTCCTCTGCGTAGGTCATAACTGTGCATAACATGCAGATGTCTGTTAACTGACCGTGTGCTTGGCACCCGTATGTAAATTTGTCTGAAAAACTTCAGACCAGGCTAGCACAGGACCATGAAGCCTCATGCAGAGGTACTGGTACTGGAAGCAGAATAGCCAGAGCTCAGTGGTCTCCACCCAGGCCTGCATTAGATATGCTCTAAGCTTATTAAACATCAGAAAACTTACCAATGAGGACTAATTCAAATTCCTAACATGATTCAAATAAAGACCTAACTTGCAAAGAAATTCAGTTGCTTCTCTTCTTGTTTCGTGTTATGCGTGAAGTTCTTCACAGAACACAGCGATACAAACCTACGAACCAATGAAACACCTAAACCCAAGCCATTACAAATTCATCCAGGTCTGTTCAGATTCTACCAGTCATAACAACTGCAAAGCAAAGAATGAATAAATAAGTCACTTTTCTTTTATTAGCAACCAACGGTTTGGTTGCTAATAAAAGATAATAAGAAAATCTACATTTGCCTATTATCCCTCTACCTTGATTTAAGCACCTTTCCTCTGGTTTTGGCTCTGAAAAGGAAATAGTGCCATTTAGTGGTCAGGTATATTTACTGCACCTTTTAAACTGAATGCAATATAGTAATACACTGGTAATATTAGTAAAGGAATTGCAAGTGCTGAGTGATGTCCTGGTTATTAATACTGTTGGTTTTACTTCATGAAACACTGTAAAGGTTTTTTGGAGGGGAAAGATGATGTGTTATTTAAAGCATGATTTGGAAAGTGTACTGAATCTTTTTGTGCCTCGTCTCCCCCGATAGCAAAGAACTACATGCTCTTTCTCCTGCACTCCACCAGGTGATAATCTAGGCTATGAATTTTATGAATACAGAAGAGGATACAGGGAAATTCTGCAGGTGCTGGCAGGAAGATAACTCAAAAACCTGCTTCAGAGAAAAAGTCATTATCCTCTAAAACAGCAGAAGATGCACAGGTGTCCTGGTTTTGGCTGGGATAGAGTTAATTTTCTTCCTAGTAGCTGGTATAGTGCTGTGTTTTGGATTTAGTATGAGAAGAATGTTGATAACACACTGATGTTTTAGTTTTTCCTAAGTAGTGCTTACACTAGTCAAGGACTTTTCAGCTTCTCATGCCCTGCCAGCGAGAAGCTGGGAGGGAGCACAACCAGGACCGCTGACCCAAACTGGCCAAACGGGTATTCCATACCATATGATATCATGCTCAGCATATAAACTGGGGGAGTTGGCCCCGGGGGGCAGCCTGGGGAGCAGCGACCACTGCTTGGGAACTGGCTGGGCATCGGTCGGCAGGTGGTGAGCAATTGCATCGTGCCTCACTTATTTTGCATATTCTTTTATCATTGTTATTATTATTATTATTTTCCCTTTTTTTTCTGTCCTATTAAATTTTCTTTATCTCAACCCATGAATTTTACTTTTTTTTTCCAATTCTCTCCCCCATCCCGCTGAGCAGGGGAGGAATGAGCGAGCAGCTGTGTGCTTTTTAGCTGCCTGCCAGGTTAAACCACAACAACAGGAAATAGAAGTAAAACACACATTACTGGTTTTCACAGGATAACTCTCCAGCTGAAGATAAAAAGTAAATGGCCAAATTCACCTGGAGCTTTCTTTGGATTCATCAACCTCAGGATTTCTGAACCCAAGGTGAACTGGTTAAATAGAAGCAAAAGGATGAAAGCTCAATTCTGAAATTGCACCATTTGCCAAAGCAGATGAAGAGTGTTCATGAATATGGAAGACTGGATGTGCATCTGTGAATCCAGCAAAATCTGGCCTAATGACTATTTAAATAGTGAGAATATATTCACAGCCCCACGTTCCATCTTCCCTTGGGAAATCTTCAATCTTTACTTTAGATGTCATGCCAGAGGTATCTGAGGAACCAGTCAAGTACAACAGATCCTTTTGAAAGTTAGCAGAGTGCAAATGGAGCAGATTTCTAGAGGTACCTAAAAATGAAGATAGACCATTTTTTTCTAATCCACAGTGATTCTGGAGACATCTTTTACCTACAACTAAATACCAGGGAATCTGGCCATATATAAAATCAGCTATCTGTGTCCACTGCTTGTTTTCAAGGGACAATACTCCCTTTTACTACATATTTATGTAGCTTGCTCCTAAAGGATGGCACACACAAACACCACACACACACAAAAATCCAGGCTCTAGAAAAACTGTAACCTACATAGCAAAGCTGGATAAATTAGCTTCCGAGTTTCTAAAACGTAGCACACGTAATGGTACTGCTCCATTCCCATCCAAATGTCAACAGCCATCACCTCCACAACCTCATTTAAAATCCTAGCACTCACTGGAAGGAGTCCCACTAACTTCAAGAATACTCTAGACACCAGGGCACAAAGGTTAACCTTGGCTCTTCAAAGGGAGGGTGGCTAATGTGATCTTCGCTACGCAGAGCGTTTACTTGCATTTTGGAGTGCATGACCACCAATTCTTGAACCTCCTTCCGACTAGTTCTTTAAGCCGCTGTGTATAAGAAGGTAATTTACTTCACTTTCTAGTGAACAATTATGCTCTTAGCTGATTGGAATTTAAGAGCAGGCCTAAGATTAACACTTGACATTTGTTGAAAGCCCTCCAATTTAAAAACAAGAATTATTTGGAAGCTACCCAATATTTTAAATATCATACGTATTAATCAAAATAAAACTTCACTTCTGATAAAATCTTAAATATGAATGTTATGTACTGCATTTAATCCACAGTTAAGATAATATTCAAAACACAAAGATCCAAAAATTGAAGGAAACATACTTAACACATAATCCTCCTTAAAAACACCTCTCATAATTGTCCTATATGATTAATTTGTATCCATCAGTGGCATTTGAACCAGCTAGATGCTTTATACACTCAAAAGCATAAAAAAAGCTGGAAAACCAGCTATCTAAAGTAACATTATTGCATTTGACAGAGTAACTCCTGTTTCAGTCAAAATACACTTTTATAGTTCTGCAATAAATATATATAAAACAACACCACTCAAATGTGAGATGCCATGCATAAAATTTGCTAAAGTTACTGCGCTTAGGCCATCAGCACCCATTTAGATTCAAAAAGCAGGCAATGTATTTTCTACTCAACAAAGATTTCTCACTGTATCCTTTTAGTTTTCTTTCATATGTTCAGTTTCTCTTTATTAGCTTTGGTTTCAGTGGTACTGTCCTGCCTAAGAATGTAAAGCATAAAATACTGTTATGAGATAGCTGCAATCCCCTGGGATTAAAGACTTGACTAAGGTTTCATTTGACTACCATTCCCTGTCTGCCTCTGTACAACTGTACAAGCAATGTGGATAGCAATGATTATATACAGAACTCCTACCCACAGATGAAAAATGCTATGAAAGAGCAATACATTAAAATTTGATATTGATACTACTTCTGAATTCTGAGCATCTATTTTGATTTTTGGATCTACTAATGGGTTTGTTGCTGAAATGTGTTTTTAATATCAAGTAATACATTAAACATTTTGCAACCTGTCAATGCCAAGACAGCAGAGAGACTGTTCAATCTAACTAGCAAATGATTCCCAGAGCTGTACTGTCAGTATTAATGATGTCAGGCCACAAACGCGAAAGAAAGGAATGATTACTTACTTTACAGAACCATGATTCCTTCTGATAGAGTAGGAAGCAAAGATTGCACAGTAAGGTACGGTTCACTGCAGCTTCAGATAGGAAATACATTGCTCCCTGTGCCTCCCAAGGAAGGTCAGGAATGACAGAAGGACCAGCACTCCTCCTCAGTCCCTTGAAATTCTAAAATGTAACAAGTAGCTAAAGACTGAAAACTAAATTTGAGAGTCAGGATGATTGTGGGATCAAGGGTAACCATGACGATCTCTAAGACATACATTTACTGTGGGGTATGCGAAACTCTCCTTCCTTAGATAACTATTTTAACTGGTTTATTTATTAAAAAAGCAGCCAACAAGTGGTGTCTTTTCAGGACGGTGGAAGTCAGGATTTCTGTCTGTATCAGAAATAACAGCCCTCAGCTTGGTGTCTGACCTAGCAGCTAAAACCTAAGGGACAGGAAGTTTTAACCAGTTCTGGGGGTCACACTTACGTTATTCTTTGCAATTTTCTGATGTTGGCATAGTCCTGAAGGAGCCAGAGGAGGTAGCTTGTCTTCTAGTTGCAAGAACACGTTGAGAGCAAGAGAAATGTCGGTAAACCAGAAGGAAACTGTGACATAACATACAGTCTCCACTTCAGTAGTCTTTCTGCAGAAACAGCTTATTGTTAAAACCATCCAGTTATGCCTCTAAATAATAAGGAAATGCATTGAAAAGGTGTATACAAAGTGTATGAAAAATAAAACCTTATGTAAAGTCCAGGATACAGCTTATGCGCCCAATAGCTGTTCTCAGTTGGAGTTTCCCACACCTCAATTAAAGCCTATAATATGATGATTGTGGAACCTGCTATGGAGGTTAGCAGTGATTAGATCCTTCTGCTGATGTACGGAGGGCTGTACAGTCAATTACCACACACATTAGCTCTGTTCTCTCTTTCTTGGTTATGAGATATCTAACTTGTCATGAATACAAAGAGAATGAAGAAATATTTCTAAATAAACCAATCAAAACCAGTTTGAAGTTTAGCACACAGCAATGTATTAGCCAATCTCCAGGTTCTGCCTTGCTGACACACGTAAGACAAGGAAAGTAACAACCATTTGGGGTTTTATAGTTTCTCATAGACAATGAAACATCACAAGAAATGTTTGTGGGTCAACACACTACTACTAAGAACAATCTGGTCACAAGCATTTGGAGGGCACTTGCACAGTCATACAGGTAATCTCCAGTGACACGTCCTTGAAAGATGGCAAAACGCAGCCACCTTGTATGAATTTTTGCATAACATACACAGATACTTACACAATGTCTTCCAAACAAGTAAAAATAAAACTGCAGGAAATGATGAACTGATTTAAAAGAGAGCTTGTAAAACGAGAGGGGGTTCCCTTGATAGGCTCCACAGTAAATGTCTCAACTAACTAACCAAGATTCAAGAGACTACTGGATTAGTACTACTTCCAGTTTCTTGCTTTGAAATCTCAAGAAGAATGGTGTTTTTCTTGCTAGAGCCACTGAAAGGAAAGGCAGAAAAACCTCTTGACACCCTGCCCAATTTTCTAGTGAATATAAGGCATGAAAATAAATGCTTTTGTCTTCCCAAGTGCTTAATACTAAACAAGTATCACTTCTACTGTCAGAAACTGAATGTTTTTTCTTTTTTAAAAAATAGTGCATTTATTCAGGTACTCACACAGAGATTCACAAGTGTTAGTTTAGACCCACACTAAAACAGAAAAACATCTACATCCAGGTTTTCAACACTACCAGATATATTCCTGGAGCAAGGCTGTACTGCTCCGGACTTATCCCAGCAGAAATCCCAGAAAACAATGAGGATTGAAGGGGACTGTAGGCCCCACCACACACTGCAGTGATGCTCAGCTTGATGTGCAGTGCTGGGGCTCTGGGAGGGAAGGAGGCTCCAGGCGGTTACTGCCTGCTCCTGACAGCAGGTGAGGCAGAGGTGGGCATGGTCCTGCCAGCAGGTAAGGCCAGGTAGCCCCAGCCCCACAAGCCAGCTGCCAGGGCCACGGTGACAAGGGCTACAGGAAATTTCTCTGCCTGGTTGAGCAAAGGCAAATAAGGGGTCAACTCTTACTTAAGTCAGCGGTGCTTCCCGAGGCACCTTTGGAGGAAATACAGGTGCTGAGCTGCTTTATTATATCCATCTTTGAGTGAAGGCTCAGTCTAGCTCTTCCTTGTTTTTATAGGCTTACCTGAGATTGTGAGCAAAGTCTGAAAATACTTCAGTATATCACTGAAACTGGAAGGCAAAGAAAAAATACAAATTCTTCTGCATTTCAAAGATCTCAGCACTTACAAACTAAATTATTTTTTGAGTATTTGAAGTTGGCCATACTTTATTGTGATCCCTGCCAGCAGAGCCCTGCCCTCTGACTAAGGTCTCCGTGTTGACAGAGTATGGATGAGAACAATATAACGAATTTTAAGCTTATCAACACTACCTTTCATTCTTAATGATGAACATGAAACAAAAATTTACAGAGCTACTACAAAAGTATATGAAAGATGTTTAAACATTTAATAATATTTAATTTAATAATAGCTATGCCACAGCTTAAGCATCTGTAAGTTTTCATACGTTCTGCCTAAAAAATTGAATAGGAAAGCTTTTTTAAAGTAAGAATTTCCTGAAATTGTATATACAGTCTACATTCATGCATGTATATTGTCATTTGAAGGCTAATACTGGGCACTCCTGTTAACAGCATACCACAGATGCTACCACACATCTAAGAATAACAAACACGCTGAACAGAAAACTTAGAGCCCAGTTAACCCCTCCTTAATGTTAAAGGGATAAGAAGAAACAGGTACATAAGAAACCTTGCTAAGCTTGTTTGGGAAAAGGCTTGTCTAATGCTTGTGTACGTTACTTAGAATACTTAACAACAAAAAGAAAATAATTCATTGCATACTCAGGTGGCTTGCTCCCTCCCTCCCACGAGCCATCAGCTTTACAGGTAAGTGAACTGGCAAGCTGCAGAACACCCGTCCTGATGGGAAGCTTTGGCCACTTGTTTCCTTTTAGCCTGTATTTCTGTATATGCAAGCAAGAGACATTCAATTCCTGCGGCTTCTCTCTCTACTTCTCTCTCGCTACTCTCTATCTACTAAATAGAAGACCTTTCCCCTCCCAGTTACGGAGCGTCTCTGCTCTTGCTTTTTAGGAACATGTGACTGCCTGTTTAAAACAAATTGTCCAATTTTTCACTGAACAAACCACAAAGAAAAGGGCTGAAATCAATTTGGATGGAATATCTTGGAAATATTTCTATAGAGAAAATAAAACTACTTCCTACATTACAAGCTGTATTTGCAGGTAAACTATTACCATGCGTTAAACAGGTATTTCACAGTTTTGACGATGGAGCCGCATTCCCTTGAGAGGTATTTTCACAGTTTAATTACCATTATTACAATGTGAGAACGCTAAAGTCCAATATAATAGAAACTACCCTTGCATATAATTTGCAGAAAGTCTTTGTCATGTACATAAATTAGTAATGCTATTAGGATAGGAATATTCAACAACAGTAGTCAACTTTAAAAATTTTACATAGTAAAATTTACATTAACACAGCACTAACTTTGCATTTTTAAGAACCTAGTAATCAGTGATGAAGAAGTAAGCAATCCACTTAAATGGCTTACGCTGTGTATTAAGGCGCACATTCAAGTGGGCAGTTATTTCAGAAAGCTCCAGTTCCCGGTCAAATCAAGTGCAAAGTCCTACTAATATTAGCGAGGAAAAAAGCACACAGAACATGCATGCACTGCATTTTGTACGCTGAATAAAAATAGGCAAACAAACGCTCATTTCTGTGGAGTGCTGTGGACTACTTTTCTACGTGAACATGAAGAAAAGTTTGTAAAAGCACCGAAAAAAAGGTTTAGCCATTTACTTTCCTTGTGCCTTTGACATTCATCCAATATTCAGCTAATTCAGAAACTAGCTCTCAGGGCTCCTATCTAATTAACAAAGTTACCAGTAATGTCAAAAAGCATTTTGACTCACTAAGAAAAAAAACATGATCACACCTTAAATTTTAATTCTTTTCTAATCTTTTAAACGTCTAAATTTCTTACGGGCTACAGATATGTACCATTGCCTCCCTATACAGAGTGCACGTACCATGGAGACCTTACACTGTAAAAAAGTCCCACAGGGTCTAGCAAAGGCACAAGCAGGGCCATGACCCCGATATATAATGGGAACAGTAGCAGAGGTACACTTTGTAGAAGAATTTGCTGTTTAAGAATCTGATTAACCTTTATTAATTAGGTACTGGATAGAGAGGGATCATCATTCAACTTCTCAGTAACTTGTTGGGTTGATTTTACAGTGATATGACTAAATCTGTAGTTGCACTAAATGCAATACTCTTTTTGGATTCTGTTTTCATTGGCGTGGCTTTTTAGGGATACTGATAAACATTCACTTAAAAACCACAGCCTCTATAGACATAATTACTTTGTTACCAGTTTGCTAATTACTGCTGAAATTAACAGTATCATATAAGATTTTAAGATAATATTATGTAACATATGGGTAAAGATTAAACTTATCAACACATAAACAAATAAACACAATCAGAATTATTCTGCCTCCAACACACTCTGTGGTCCAGGGTCACAGCTCAAGACCACAAACTGTCCCATCAACATGCTCTGGACTTTGCTGGCTTCAGGCACATACAAACAACAATTTTGATGGAGGGGCTGGTGGGGGGGAGGTGGGGATGAGGGCGCAGAAGGGTAGGATACAATTTCTCCACATTTTGTGATATATCAGATAATCAAACCACACAAGTTTTCCCTAATGCTTAAGAATACAATCAGGGTACAGAAATTTATATGAGGGATGAATTTGGCCTTTTGTCCTGTTACCTTCTTTGTGGTTTTGAGTAAAAAATTTTTGAGCCTATGCCATATTATAAAGGAAATACATTAAGTGCTGCAAGATTTTTTCTACAAAAAGATGAGTTACTCTTCTCTATTGCTAAGGACTCCCAGGTAAAGTCAGGAGAATGGATGAGAACAGACATAGTTCTAATTCAGAAGAGAAACTCCCAGGTTACCATGTTATTCTGGCCTTTTTATTATAATATCTATATATAGGAATTCCCTGTACTTACAAATCAATTTTTATGAAACAAATTATCACCTCTTTACTGAATTATATATATCTAACTCCTTATTATCCCAAATGTAGGTAGACTACAGTCATAGGTACAGTAGGAAATAAAATAATTAAAAATTCCCAACTTCTACCAAAGCATACTTCTACAGTATTTTTTTCTTGTGGCCTTAATTCACATATTTCAAGCACTTCATAGCCACGGAATTGCTGCTTTCCTTTGTATCTTCATGTTTCCAATCTATGCTTATAGTTGAAACTCTGTATTTGCAAGATCATAAAAGCATATTCCTTTATAAAGTAAAAAACTGTTTTCAAAGACTATTTTAAGCTCTAAGGATTTTTAAAAGTAGTTAAGCGTACAAGAATCACAGTTAAACTGAAAGTGCATTTTGAGTGAACCTTGAAATAACCTTTTCAAGACAAAACTGGAGTGCAGATGAAAAGACTAGACACAACAGAAAATGGTCATCATTCCTAAATCCATCACTGATACAGCAAAACTCCAGTAAGCAGATCAGTACATTGTGCACACGTTTTCTGAATTCCAGCCTTCCATTTTGTCCATCATGGGAAAAGATAAAGGGAAAGCCCAAGTTTTTAACACAGACATGCACGTTGCTTTGCTTAGGCTGTAGGGCTTAACTGAACCAAGCTTTAGTAGATCGAAAAGTTTTAACAACCACGAAAGACAACACCTAGCTCCTTTTGGACTCTAGACTTTGGTCTGATTTCAACAGTCCATCTGCCTCTTGGGAGCTTGTATCTCACTGAAAGTCAAAGTGCTTTTATAAAACCAAGTGCTTTTATAAAATAAGAGTTGTGCTCTGAGGTCAGTTAGGTCTTGCAATGCGAAGAACAACCATACCTTTAAAAACCAGGACACAGACCCTTAGCTGAGGAAAACTGGGATAACTCGAATTGAGCGCTAATATCTTACATATATGTATAGTTTGACATGGCTGTTTAATCAGTCCTCTTGGTAGCTTGGGAACACAAGCAGTGTAAAGCATCCATGTACTAGAAACAGAAATAGCCTAGCTAGCTAGCTAAAGCAGGTACATACAATAATGTAGTCCCTGTGCAAGACTGACATCTCTTCACAGACGTATAAAATTGGAGGGGGGGCTCACTTTTACTTCCAGTTATCCTCTTAGCACTAAGAGTTTTTTGGAGTAAACGTTAATTTGAATTTTAAGTAATACCCTCTGAAGCCACCATTTATTACCCAGCTCTGTAAAGGACAGCTAACACCTTAAAATGCTACAGCATTAATTATGTATATAAATCACTACACAAAGGACACACAGTTAATTTTAATCATTAATTAATTGTTTGCGTTACAAAGACTCAAGGCTTAATTAAGTACCACAGGAATGGTCTTTCATGTTTTCTGACAGACACTGTCATAGATGAAAGTGTTCAGAGACTTTCTTCCTCCTCCCATTTAGGCTTACGTCTTCTGCAGTCATCCTACCAATTCAAGGCACTATAACAAAGCGTATTAAGAAACACCACATCGAGATACACATGACAGATCTAACTACCACATACCGCCAGAGCTCTTCCCTTAAAGCCTCTGAGACTCTATTGAGAACTCACTCAAACAACTGAATGCTACCATAACATTATTTATGCTGCACATAGTAGAGCTATATCCCTTATTTTCCAGCTTCTCTGAAATTTTCAGAGATTATCAGAGAGACTTACATAGTTGAGGCTGCTATTATAGTTAAAATTCATTGACTTCGGAGACCTACAGAGTGCCAGAATCTCAACTCGCACAGTGCTGTTCAGGTAGTTTATTAAAAGATGTTGCAACTTCTTTTGCTAAAGAGTGAAGGATAAAACTGTGCAGATAGCTATATATAAAAAACATCTCGAACAACAGAAGTGATAATTAATTTAGAATAAAACAGTGAGGCACTGTTAAACCAAGGTAAGAGTGTGTCCATGTATGACAGCAGTTATGCTCCACTGGTTTCTAAACAAATATACTTACGCTGGTACAATCTGTCATACAAGCAGTATGATAAAGCTTCAGATAAAACTTTTGCCTTCTCACTGAAAACTTCACATAAGCAGTTAATAGACACACCTCTTGCTCTGGATCACCTGGAAGGAATCTTATTTCACTGTTTTGCTAGGATTTAGCTTTTCCACACTCCAGTTGTCAATGCAAATCCTTTAGCTGCCTCTAAATTCTCTCTTACAACAAAGATTATAAAAATAGACACATGTAAACCAGAGGGAATTCTTTCTTATTTCACAATAATATTATTTATTTTATTATTTCATAGCAGCAGTATTCATCCAGAGCATGATGCAGATCATGCATCCAGAGCAAAGAGCGGATGCTAAGGATTATGGCAAACAAATCAAAATGATGATTTATACCACAAAGAGGCTACTAAGCCAAAAGCACATTAACTAACAGAGTCTTGAACGAACAATGAGCGTGTGATCCTGATGTACATGGGCACAGATGAGGAATTTACACTACTAAGCTACTCATCTTCACCTTCAGCCCTGGAAGAGTGCTGATGCTTCTTACCTTTAATACACTTTTCCGGGATCTCCACCTTCGTGGCACACACAGAGTCTAAGCTTTTCTCCAATCCTCAGATGGTCTATTTAGTTCTGTTGTTATTTATTTTCCATGTAAACATGGAACACTTTGGGAAATACACTTCATTTAATGACAGCAAAGCTGACAAGAACAAGTTAACTTTTAAGAGCAACATGAGCACCAAAACCAAGCTATTGAAATTGGTACTATTAAAGTTTATATTTAGGCACTTAGTAAGCGTTCATGGATGGTCAAACACAGAAAAGCAAAGACTAAGTGAGGATCTGAAAGTTGAAGTGCTAATTTAACCAATTTAGCCAAACCATTCGCCTTCTTTAAGAGTTCTATTTAAACACCAAAAAATATAAGAATATTTGTATTATTTTGGGGACTGGTGTATGTATTTACTGAAAGCATCATCTCAGCATGACTGAGTATGGGAGAGTCTCACGAGGCCCTGCATTTATTCTCAAAATTATTCTAGAGCAAATACGCTCCATTTATTACTGTAACCTTTCTCTTCTCCCTCGTGGCAACATCGGAATGCTTAACGTAGCCTCTGGGTTTCTTTTCAGGCTAATGAATTATCACTAATAAAAATCAGAAGCAGCTCCCAGTTCTGTTGATTGAAAAAACTGTTGATTAAGACCAAGAAGAGAAAAATAAACAACTACCTCCTTCTTTCCTCCAGTAACGAAGTAAAAGATCAAACAAAATTTTAGAAGTCTGGACATTTAGTTTTGTAAGAAAGTGAGCAGATTAGAATCAGAATATGCAACAGAAGCTAACTTACTGAATAAATGGTATTTACCTGGACTTTTTCCTTACTACAATGAAGAAACCATATTGCTTCACCGAAGTAATGAATGAAAACAAATACAGTGTGGTAATTGCTTGTATTTATAGCTCTGTATGTAGTGAGACAACCAAATCTCGGTGGCAATGAGGTTTAAACTGTCAGTTGATTAGTAATACGGCAGTTTCAAGATCATCTCTTTTACTTCTTTTACATCACATAAAGAACAGTTTAAACAATAATGTTGCCTACATCAGAAAAAAAAAAGTGTTTCTCATTTGTTACCCACACCAGGAGGAAAAAAAAAAAAAGGAAAAAAAAAGGTATTTGCAACTTAGATCAGTATCCATTAAGTTTAAAATAAGTGTCTGCTACAGAAAATCATAAAAAATATGATTTTGATTAAGAATCAGGGTCACAGAGGTAAGAAAAACAGCAGTGGAACTCTAGGCACATCTGTTCACTCATCTCACCGTTTATTTTTCCTCTGCATCACTTCAGGCATCACTCAGATCTATGAATGCTAGATATGAATCAAAATAAGGAAAAAGCTGAAATGTGGAAAACTCGCAAGGCAACTGGCCGCAGTCTCATAACTGAGGTAATGGAAAGCTGATAGGAAACACACTGTAGGAAACATCCTGTATTGGCAGGAAAAAGGAAGAAGAAAAACAAACAAAAATGAATGCACCAGATGAGGTAATTAGCTCTTTCCATCTGTAACTTCTGTGTTATCCAACCCTACCAGGTGAACTGAATGCTGCTGGTGAAGTGATTAGCAATGAAAAGAGGTAAAGCTGGCATGTAATATTTCAACAGTGAGCTTTAGGGTTATTTGCCTACTGCTGTCAACGGGCAGTTTATATTAGTTGGAGCAATCATGACAAACTCTTTTTCAAATACATTGGCTTTCACTGCAGGTATTTAGAAATAACCCAGTAAAATGAGGTTGTTAGGCATAGCTGGAGATTGAGTTCATCTCATATTTAGGAATTCATCTCTATAGCTGTTGAAGTTAGCAACTTAATTTGCTTTGAATTTAAAAATTAAAATTAATGGCAGCAAAAGAAAACAATTTTCAGCTCAATTTCAGCATAATGAACAGGAGCTGCATACATAAACAACAAAAGTGGTCTGCATTTTAAGATTACATAGTGAAATTGATTCTCCAGCAGTTCTTCAAATGGAATTCCCATTTCAGTCAATTATAGACTGTTTACTCCATTGCTTTTTAAGCCTTCAAACACCACTGGGTTTAATTAATTAAGCAAATAAGCTACAGTTTGATTAATCAAGTGCACATGCAAAAGCCATTGAAAAATCAGGATCAAGGAAACCTTCCCAGCAACTTCAAGAGGCTTTGTGATCAGGCTCCGCAAGACCACATCAATAATGGTCTACCAGGAAAATAAATAAAAGACAAATAATAGAACTGAGATTCTGCAGATATGTATCTATATGCATGGGACTACAGCTTTACCACAGAACCTAACAGGCATCTACACTACCACAACCCAGTTGTATTTGCAGGCAAAACACAGATTGAGCCCTTATATCTGTTTTAAGAAGCCAAGATAGGATCCACAAAAACAACAGTAGGATTCATGTCAGCAGGCATCTACACCTGGGTTAGTTGTTTAGACTCCTTTATAGCTGATGCAGAGAAATGGGCACATCTGAAGTATGTCTCATGACAAGCAGTGGTGCTCATTGGCCACCGAGCGTACAAGAGTCTTTGATGATTCAAAAGTAGATTTCTAAAACTAGGCAATATGAATTTCAGCCCTGGGCAGTGACAGAGAGGAAAGGGGAGAGAGAGTGACCAGGTGTAGAAATAACCGTTTGAAGATGCCTGCACTCATGCTCTGAGGACAGTGAGAGACATTGGAGGAAAAAATGATACATCTCTGGATTTCAACCTAGACACTCAAAATGCCTGCTGTTTTATACTAACCAGCTATAAATACTTGGTTAGTATTTACTAACCAAGGACTGCAGTTAAAACAGGTCTTAAGTCCTAGGGACTTAGCTTCTGCCTGGATATTTAGCCAAACAAACTGAAGACTGAGTGAATAGCACCAACAGCTTGCTTGGGATAGCTTGCAAGGTCACCGCTATCGGTCTGCCCATGCAGAAAAATGTCTGGGCAGCTCTTAAATCATCTCCTGAACCACATTTTAAGGTAAATTGCCATTGATCTTGATTTGTCTTAAAATGCCAAGTTCTAAACTGCAGAGGCTCAGGAACTGATTCACTAACAGCTCAGACATCTGGGCAGGGGGCACAGGCTTACCAACAGGACAGTTCTCAATATTAACTAAATCATAGAGTAGAAACATGATTCTAATAGCTAGCAATAGTAAAACATACAGAGAAAGACGTGTTTCCATGCCCTTCGAAGTCTTCAACTATGGGAAATTCCTGCAAGTCATATGCACAACCAAGGCAGACCCTATGTGGACAGATAGATGAAGAAAAACCACACTCGTGTCTCTAGTAGAAGGAAGATTGCAATTACACATGACCAAAAAAAGAACTGAAATAATTTAAAAATGCTGAATACAACCCATGGTGTGAGAGTGACATAGAAGGGGGGGAACCTCTCAAAATTACAGTTCACCTAAATGGCTGACACTAATTATGACAATAACATGAAACTATTCATCCTACAAAAATGTTTCACATTAATATAATTAGGTTACATTCATATATCAATAATTGACAACACTTACTTCTTCCAGCTAAGTGGATATAACTTCATACGAAATACAATGAATGTAGGTTACTATGGTGATCAGTATAATTCAGGAATAACTGGTTTATATTTTAAACAAACACGTTTGATTCTTCAAGCTGAGGTTCAGAAAACATTTAGTAGCCACTCTGAACTTCAGTTTTCCTGCTTAAAGCCCATGACATACTGAAGAAACTACGACCTCCTCAAAGTGAATAATGCATTAAAATGATCAGTCCACGATGCTGAATTATGTATAAAACCATAGCATTCTGCCCTTGATTTCTGTTGAGTGATAATACTTGAAACCTATCACAAAAAAGTATCACGCAATTTGCCTGTAAATTGATATGACTGCATTTAACTCATGAATTTTCAGGCGTGGTATTCCAGGCTGTGATCTCCCCGTCACGACATAGACCGCATTAGGCCCAACCAGTATTTAGATGAGAAACCACTGGAAGAGCAGGAAACACCTGTGACTTGGGGAGTGGTTCTGTTTCTTCGACAAGAGCACTGGCTCCCTGTCCCATATTGTGCACGACAATACTGTGCCTTTTCATAGTTACAGCGTAGAAAGACAGATGCTCAGGTCATTAACATAAGCCCAACACTACTGATTTTTTTCCAGAACTAAAGTGATTTATACTGGCTCATAAAATCTATGTTTGTTGGCTGGATGAAAGATGTCAAAATATTTTTCACACAAGTAGGGATGGTCAATTACGTGTTTTTTCAAAATTTCTGTATTTTCTTCTAGTTTTGAAAGAATGTGTTTTTCCACTTCTGCAAATAAACAGATGTTAGCAGTATCATAATTAGTAATTTCTATATCAGAAGCATCTAAACTCTCAATACTAGTGGATGCCAGGAAACAGGACAGAGGAGAAGGTCTTATAACCACAGGATCCGGAAAGTCACAAAACAATCCAATCTACAATTGGGTATAGGGCATACTGTTAAGTGTAGATGACGAAAATGGCTCAGTTTTGTCATCTTGGTGGTTTGCAGAGGTTTTTTTCCCTCGTAGTTTGTTTTCCAAATCGGGTTTTAAGCTAAGAATACAATTAGGGATATAATTCCATTAATATTGCTTGTGATGCTATAAAATGTTTTGAGATTCTTCAGGATTAAGAGCTTCAGTTAAAATATGGACTCACATACAGAATAAATACTTGTGAACTAAATACGTTTTACACGTTGGTGCAATATGTATGATGACAGCACACCTATAGATCTGCCGAAGGCAGAATGACAGCACAGAGCGCTGGAGCCCTCGGACCAGCCTCTTCTTCAGTCCAGGCTCATTATCACAGCCTGAGGATGCAGCTCTTGATGATCCTCATTCCTGATACTCCAGATCAGAATCTCCTGTTTGCTTCTACTCACTGTAATTCAAGAGACCGAGCTCCCTGTAGAGCATTTTGTTTCATCATTGTCAATTTTAAAGAGATTTACTTTCTCTTTATTTAAGAGTAAACATCACTTGTAAAATTACAGCAAAAAAAGGCGTAACAAACCATTTCTCAAACAATCCAGTTGGTATCAGAATCTTATTTGCAAAACACTTACTGTAAGTTATTAAACTGGAGGATATATTATAGCACTTGGAATTACAGTATATAAACACCTATGAAATAAAGAATGCATCCCAACAGGATCCTTATGTGAGAGATAAATACTGATGAGCTAAAAAAAAAGTATCTTGCAAAGGATTACATAGACAATGTGTGGCACAGATAGAAGGAGATCTCAAATTTCCTGAATCGAGACTACACACTTTTCCTGTAAACTGTATGATTTATTTCTGCCTGTCCAGAGTAGGGCTGTAATTCCATTACAGTTTCTGGGAAGACCATAAAACATACCAGATAAGAAGCTGTTCAGAATACAAAAGACTAACATATAAGTGGAAAGTTAGTGCTGGTTTAATTTAGGATATTTATCACGTAAAACTAGTTTAAAAATACATTCATTCTATTTGTTAATGTTTACACAGCCTCTGCCTGTATCCAGTTTAAAAAAAAATAAAAATCAAAACTAACAGGAAAAATATTTCTCCCCTTGTCACCTACTTTTTCCTTTTTTGTTCCTCAAAACCCAGAAATCCAACAACCAAACCTACAACATTTTTGTGTCAGCCTAATTATTGATTCCTGGACCAGAGGTACTACAGGGAATCCACAAATCTGCACGATACCCTTGAGTGCTAGATGCACTGTTAGACTCTCTCTGAATTATGTGAAAGATATATGAGATCTCACGTTACCAGACAGTTCCCTACTGGGTACAAATGTGAAGAGGAACATGAATCAAAAGTCACTAGAAGTAAATTCTTTCACCTGACTCAATAGTCACCTATTTAAAATGACAGCACTTGACTAAATTAAACCTCCCGACGATATTTTACATCCATTTGTTTTAGTGTATGTAATATACTACATGTCTAAGGAAACCAGCAAGCCTACACTAGAAGATATGAACCTGTGAAATTCAGGTTATCCTTGCCCCTCCCCAGTTTCATTAGAGCTAAATCAACTCTAACATCATAAAGCATCAAACAAAAGACCACTGAGGACAGTCTGATATGGTAACAAAATTAAGCTGTTTTGTATTTTATAACTGGACCAAATTAGATCTTTACCAATCAGTTTGCTAGGGATACTTTCCAAAACAAAGTTCTGCATTCATTTGGAAATTGAAACCAAGTTCCTAACACAAATATTTCTTTAAAGGAGATCTGTTCATAAAATTATACAGAGAACACAAAACATTTGTTGTTCTTCTCAAAGCCAATATGCATCTAAGAAAGTTTATCATATCTTACTAATGCGAGATTTCCTTTTACCAAAAATGTTGAAAAAAAAAATCATCTAACATAAATAATGTATTGAATATTATGTTCCCTTCCAAACTACTCTCCAAATACTCAGCAAGTGCTACAGGGCATGAAGAGATCCTAGATCACTACAACAAAATCCCATTTGCTACATTAACAGGAAGGCAAAATTTGCTCCTTGAAGATGAGTGAAATTCAAGGTTATTTCTTCATTAGAAACTCTAAATAACTCTGACACTGTCCACGAGAACTGCCTTTTTAAAACATCTGCTGTGTCACCTCCAAAATATGTGAACTGCTCTTATTCCCATTTTCAAGTGACAAACTGTAGAAGTAATAATCAGTAGTGACTCAGCAGCATTGCTTTGCCACCACCTCAAGAATTAAGAAACTAAATAAGGAATTTTAAGTATTTTCAGCACGCAAGAAGTCTTGTTTCTGTAATGTTATCTCACACAAACACACTTAAATCTTCTCAGGATAGTACGTGATAATTTTTCAGAATGAGTACTAGTTAAAGAAAAGTACTTAGAATGAGTACCAGTTTTGAAAAAAAAAAATCACAGGAAACAGTCCAAAGCTGTACAATAAATACCGTGTAATACTCCCTATGGTATTTGATATGGAAAATACAATTAGACCTTTTTACACTACTACGTTAAATTCTAAGGTGAAAGACTGAAAAAAAATCCCCAGATAAATATTTCTAAATCCTATCCTCTGCTCAGACAGCACACTGGCTATTACTTTTAAAATACTTCGGTACACTAACAGGCGTGAAAAGTTATTCGCTTATTCTTGCAATCTGGACAGCTATACTACACAGAATGATGCATATGAACAGCAAGGAAAAAAAAAAAAAAACCCAAAACAAAACTACTGACATCATTAAAGAGCAGAAGGCCAAGCCCAGCTAAGTATGGAAAGCTGTATCAGCACATGAGAAATTACAGCTCAACACATTGCTAACAACCTAAAGAACAAAGGCTTCATAGATCTAGTCCTCCTGTAAGTAGTCTATACCTAACCTACTTTATTTTTGCATCCATACATATCCTATTTACTGTATGTACATACTGCACCAGATAAAGAAAATACGGACAGTATTTTGATTTTTATCAAATCATAACATCTGACACTTGAACGGTGAGTGCTCCGTAACTCCACAAAACTACTTTAATCAGCATGTGATACCTCCATAAGTGATTTTAATACTTGGTACCTAACCAGAAGGGTAAGGAGTAGAGGTTAAAGCACTTAACGGCACAGACCACATACTCAGGTAGGAGCTAAGATGCCATTAAAACTCGGTAGATCCAGCCTCCGCTTGTTGAGACAAAACTGCTTTTCCAGAAATTGTGATTCGATTCTACAATACACAAGCTCTTTCAAAATAAACTCATTTAAGTCTTTCACTGGGTTTTGACTGATTTTTCCCAGTGGAGGTATTCTAGATGTTCATATAGGTCATGTCAGAGACGGAAAATCCTGCAAAAATCCTGTGCTCAAAAAATCTTTTGAAAATATGCGTGCAAGAGAAGAAAGCAAAAAATCTTTTGAAAATATGTGTGCAAGAGAAGAAAGCAGGAGTATAGTTTTAGTCACCTACTAGGAAAATTTATTGGAAAATACATGCTCAAGATACAAAATTCAGAAACAAAGTTGTGAGATCATGGTTTTTGGCTTAGATAAGAAAAATCAAACATCCTTGTTAAGAATCCCCTATTCAGATTAATTTAGTTATGTAGGAATCTACATATGTGATCAAGGCTGCCAAGAAGGACAAAGCTTCTGTTCAGGAGAAACCCAGACCGTACCACTTTCTAGGCTGACTTGAAGTAATGTCAGTGGAAACTACTACAAAAATAATTGACATAGGGCCCCTCAATTTCTTCTGTTAGATGCAGAATATTCGGGCACTATATTTATGCAAGAGAAACAAAATGAATTTATTTAAGAAGAGAGATAGTGAGAGATCTAATCTGCTTCTACTCTGTTTCTACTTTATTAAAGAACCAATCTCACATCACTGCTTAAACAGGAGTCTAGTGGGTTGAAAGGCATGCTGAGATTTTAAATAAAACTCATCTAAATGAACCTTGAACAAGTTATTTTTGCTGTGGGTTTTACTTCCCTCCCTACATAATTGTTTTCAAGGTCTCCTCAGACTACTGAGTGCAGAAAATTGGCAGTTATTTAAAAAAAAAATCTGTTTAAAGAAAATATTTATTAGGAGTAAAGTCTTCATATTAGGAGTAAAGTCTTCATATTACTTATTTCTACACTGCTTGGGTGATTAAGAATGAGTCAGGAATGATGCCCTCATTGTTTTGGGAAAATAGCAGATTTTATATGGACTAAGCCTCACTAGAGAAGAGCACCTTCCAAAGGATTTTTTTCTTGAAAAGATATTAACATTTTAATTGAAATAAGCATACTGTGCTTTGCTACCAACTCTAATTTTCCTTGCAATATAAACAAAAATTTTGTGGTATCTTCAAATCTTTTTCTTTCATATCCATGCCTAGAAAACACATGGAATTAAACAGCTAGACAGCATCCCCAAATTTATTTTAGGAAAAATAATCATTACTCGTTTAATAATATGACCTTTTGTTCCTCTAAACTATGCTGCTATTAGTACCTCAATTCAGAAGAAATTAGTCCATACATTAGCTATCTGTAACTATACATTTCCTCAGCAGGGCTACACAGTTTAGTCTTCTACCATATCTGTTAGCAATACTGTACTTACATACACTTTTAGCCACAACATAATTATATTTAAGGCAAATGATGGCAACTGAATAGCTATGAAAATTCAGTCTCACAGGGGGCACTATATGAACCGAGTCCAAGCTCCTAGGACCAAGGTCACTTACGAATAAGCTTAAATCTGAAGTGTATGATCCCACCGACTTCAGCGGAGATAGTTATGTGCCTTAGGCTAAATACATGCTTAATGCCCCACTGAGACGCTTTCACAGCGAATTCTTGAAGCACCGAACAATTCCTGTTTCCCAAAGGAAAGATGTCTTTTTTCTAAGTACTCTTTGATACACTAGTAATGTATTTCCCACAAACTAGCGAACATGCGTATATACAAATGAGTAAGGACACAGAAGAGATCTGAACCTATAATGAACTTAAAAAAAAGAAATCAAAGGGATAAGAGGTAAAACATGCTGAATCATCCTTGATACAGATAGGAATTTGAATAGAATAGTAAACACAGTGACCTAAATCCCAATGAGATATCAAAACTTCAAATATATTTTTGCAGCAATAAATATAGGAACAATTCATCCCCACATAATTAGAAAGTAGGCTGATCTCCAAGGAGTTCTGCTGACTCCAGAATGCCTAACCTACAATTTATAAACACAACTAGCGTTATTAAATAATCATGGTGATTCTATTCTACAACACAAGAAACAAAATAGTCTATTGGGAGACAGCATTCTCCATTATTATATCAGTAAAATCTGGCAAACTTAACTAATGTCTTGGTTGTGTGGACTTTTAAGCTTGGATGCAAGCAAGACTTACAACCTTTGACCTACAGTTTCAAAATATACTGTTACCTGAATACACTGTTACCTGAAATCAAGAACTAACTGAAGGTTGAAAAGATACAGGCTGTCTGCATTGTACCTTAATATGAGACTTGAACAAGAATGTAAAGCAGAAAGAAGCCCATCAAAACAAATTTCTTTAATAGAAAGCAAACAGAACTAGGTCAAGAGAAGGACTAAAGATGAACAATTGAGATTTTTTTGCACAACACCTCTAAAATGAGCTAAATCTCAAACGTAGTAGCTGATTTCATAGGGTAGAGCTGCAATCATAATAAATGCAAATGTCATCTAAGATAACATAGGCTCCTGCATATTCCAGGAAAGTACGGAAAGCTGGTTAGGAAAGGAGAGAAAAGACATGGTAAATGTGACTGGGGGGGAGCAAAACAAGCTCACTTGTACTGAAGAAGAAAGTTACACAACTGAAAGTGTCATCTTTTACTTATGGTTACAAAATCTGGGAAATATTAGTTCTCACACTGGAAGAAAGCACAGCCTTTTCTGTCCTCTCCTCTGGCCTCGCTGCATTCCCTTTGCCACCCTTCTAGCATCTGGCACTGAGCTGATTCAAAGGCTCATTATTCCTGTATGCCAAGAGAAGAATTCCTCCAGAGCTTTTCTTGCAGGTTAGATAAGAGTGCAGGCTATTGTGAGACTAGATATACCATTTAACATACCTTTCCATCACTTCTTACCCACACTCTGTGTTTGCTGTGGGGAACAAGGGGAGCAGCGCACACAGCAAGCATGCTTGTATTATGGAGAGCTCCTGCTTATGACCTCTGCAGCCTGAAGAACGCATTCCTCGATTTCGCTCAACCTGTTGATTTCTTTTCAGAATAGAGGAACAGAATAATATTTCTGCTGGTATCTGAAAGCTGGGAGAGTTTGAAAAATTCTTGTAAGCCACTTGCCATATATCATTCTAAACGAAATTTAAAGCAACTTCATTCCAAAGTATGTTATTTTTCCCAGAAGCTAAAGGTGAGATTTTCCCACACCATTTTTCCTTCTTACCTCTATTCATTTCTTTTCCCCTTTCTACTTATCCCTACTGTTTACTACCTGTGATAATTCAAAGGATCACGATACGAGATTCCACAAAAACTCAGTACAAGGCGATGCCTTTTGCCTGGTGAACCTACTTCCACAGCCAAAACCACCCCTTCCAGATGCACAATGACACAGACACCAGTTTCTCCACGTGAGAGAGAGCTCCACACAGCTCTGCGCAGCCCGCCTCTGAATACACGCCTGATGTATTTGCAAACTGAGGGGCTTTGATTGAAAATCCTCAGAACCGGGAGCTATTTGCGTTTAATCTAATACACGCTGACAATAAGACGGTTAAGTAACGTATCTATGTCATTCAAGCCTAAAAGCCGTAATTTACAAGTACGTCATGTCAGTAATGTTATATTAAGAATACCTTTTCCTGAACCCCCAATCCTGCAAAAATCTCCAAACGAGTCAAACAAACAAATTAAAGATTGAGTAGGGAAGAAAACAATGAAATTGAACTTTAGAAATAGAGTTATTCCATGTTTTATTCATGGAGAAAATGTATTAGAAATACAGAGGCTTGTCAAAACTATTTTCTGTGAAATTAACAGTTTTGCGAAAAAGCACAAAAATAATATTACAACACAGCTGTACTTTCATTTTATCTACTGCCTGCTTTTCAACCTCCAAGTAAGTGTATTTTTACAGCAAATTGCTTTTTTATAAAGAAAAACTTCTGTGAGAAAAAAACTGGTCAAGTCAGGAAGATCTTCAACAGGTTAATCATGTTGCCTGGGCTTTTGACAGTCAGCAAAATCATAATCTATCATAATAAAGAGAAGTTTCCTACCAACACTTTCGTTTTTTTTCATAAGGGTTTCCCAGGCCCTAGGGCCTCTCTGGTTTCCTTAACCTTTGCAAAGACACCGCTTTAATCGTTTTTCCTAAAAAATGTGAACTGTGTTTGTGGGGCTGGAAATATTTAGAGAGGGAAGAGAAAATGAACGCGTTATCCATCCTGCAACCAAAAAGCACCACTCCCATTTCCTGTCCATTTTCTGTTTTATTTCTCACCCTTGCAGATTCAGCACTTACTGTGTTTCAAACAAAACCTGTCACTAGTTCTCAAAAGTTGGTTGTGAGGAATTAAAGCATTTAAAACACTGAAACAGCTCAAAGAAATGCCTTTGGTTTGTCAGGTACGTTTTACATTTACGTACGTACTACTACTAGGTAGATACATTTACGTACACGCTACTTTCCACACAGCACCATGGGCTGAGGGATGCTGCACCAGGCCGTGGCCTCCAGCGGCTCTGGGGCTGGGGAGATCCCTCCTGCCCAGCCGCAGGGGCTCAGTCGGGAGGTCTGTGCTCCAGCCTGAATAACGCTGCTGCCACTTGCCCGTTTGCAGCTTCAACCAGTAGCGAAAATGAGCTCATATGCCAGAGACACACAGACACACGCAGGACACAGACATGGCCGGACACACAGGCTGTCACAGACAAGGCGCTGCCTGCAACGGCACCTACGTACAGGAACTGCATAAAATGCAAGCACAGACAGCCAGGTCCCCTCCTCCTCTTGGGCTGGTAAAGACTGAAACTAGGCTGCAACAAATCTCAGGGCTTACTTACCTGCATGGCATTTATTTGTGAATTCCTTCCCCCTCACAGGAAGTTGGAAGTAAAAACAGAAATAAAAATCAACAAAATCCAAACAATATTAAGTACTTGACAGAATCCTCACAGGGACAAGAGAAGGGACAATAGGCTCTCTCATCACAAGAGACTCAGGTACAAGACATACAACAATAAAGTCAACAAATATTTTCAAACACTACAGCAGATATGACCCAATCTTTGAATAATGATGGATGGTAGGTATAATTTTGGAAAGATTTAAAAAGTGATTTATTTTTGAGCCCAGGCTTCAGTTGATCAGTATGATAGGCTTTTGCAGTATTTTTTTCCTCCTGTTATAAAGAAACTTGTGTTTTGCTTTGGCATTTTTTCAGCAGAAGGAAAGACAAAAATAACAGGAGCAGTAACAGTAGCAGACACACCAGCAACAGCAATGGTAGTGTCTGCTCCACTTCCTGGAATAACATAGGAAGAGGCACAAAACATAACATAATTGGCCTCTAAAGACTGTAATGACTCTAGTTATTAATGCAGCTCCATCCCAACGGTATCTTGAGCATCTCTCAAACTGTAATGCCAAATCCCCGTGACTACGGGAGTACCACTTGCTACATACTACAAGTAAATTAAGTGACTAGCCCACGGTAACACTAGAAATCTGCATCAAAGAACTCAGCTCAATCCAGGAGACCTAGACTCAAGTTTTAACTATCAGACTACACTTTCTTTCTTTACCTAAGAGTGGAGCCACAAGAGATAAATACTTCAAAATGTCAAAAGCCATCACTAACTCACGCTTTCTTGAGACACACAGTTTCAGTCTGACCTTGAAGTAGGATCATTGCAGAAGTTGTATGAAAGGTGCAGTTGTTTTTATATAAACTGAGTTACAGCTGTTCTGCAGAATAATTGTGAGCTCATAAGTGTTCCTTTTAGTCCCTCAATCTCTTTGTTGTACTCACGGAAAACTGACAAGAAACAGCATGCTCCTCTCAAGTTACCATCACATTTCCATTTTGGCAAGACATCCAGTCCAGATCTTTGTAAACTCACAAAGCAGGACAGAAAAGCAGCGCTTGGCACCCTACTTAAACTTTGCCATCTAAAAATGCAGAATTGCTTTAGATAGGATGGTATGCTTTGATTTGTCATAATGTTTATTATTGCATTTATTTTCTGCCTGCAGATATTATTAAGGAAGATGTTTCATCTCAATGGATGTATAAAATCAAACGAATGAAGAAAGGCAGCATGCCTAATTTAATTACTGTCCTGGTTCTTTCAGTAAATGATGGCTGAGCCTACCAATGTGAATAAGGATTTGTAACTAAATGTCACACTATAATTATGAAAGAGAAGGAAATTGAGATACAGACTCTGATTCTAATTGCTCCACGATAACCATACAAATGCATCTCATTTATTTTTCTTTCATGACCCTGGAGTTCAGGACTGTGATCTTTTGCCCTTCTTGACTATTTATGAAGGAAAAACCTCTTGGCATCTAAATTATGGCTGTGATGTTCTGTAATGCTGATATTCTAGCTGCTCCATTTAACTGAATAGGATTTACAAGTACATATCATTAATAAAATTTGTATCAGCCAGAAAGGAACCTAACTTATACCCACCATTTGAACATATCAGTCCTTCACCCCTCTTCACACCAAAAAAGAGCTAAAATTACTAATTTGCTCAGGAAACTGAGTATTTTCCTTGATCCACTGAGAACACACAGCACAGGCCAATTACCTGTAATATCTCAGACACGTTTTAAACATTTTCTGAGGGAAGTGCAGCTAGAAGTTAGTGTTACATGCCTCCTGCAGCTCATCAACTAGGCTCATTCGCAACTCAACTTTCAGGTAAAATACACTGAAGAGTTTTAGGATAAAGTTAAATTGGTAGCAGTTCTGGGTAGTGGTTTTTTCCCTCAATTAAAATTGGAATAAGATTACACCATTCACATAAATAACAGAACAGAAATAGGACTCCCAATTCAGTACTTCTTTTCCAGAATATGGACCAGGGTGCTTCAGGATGCTGGAGGACTAACCTTACATTAGCCTATGATTTCTACTTTCATTCCAACTTAATACCGACTTCTTCTCTAGTCATTATTTCTTCTCCTCTTACTTTCAGTAACTTGAAGCTTCAAGACTCCTAATAACACGCCTAGCCACAAGCGTGCAATGGTTATTTTTGACTAACACAAACATGCTTTTTTCATTTGATAATGCTACCTATTCTTTCACTGCAAAGCCCACAAAAATCCCTTTCCTCCATGCCCAGGGCTCTTTCAAAAGCTGTAGATCATGGTTAGAAGAATTTAGAAGATGACAAGTTTTATTTCATTTCCCTGGAGATCTTAAGTTACTCCATTACTGTGTCAGATTTATTAAACAATGCTTCAGGGTAAAATGTATAGCTTAGTAGATTAGGTCGTTCTAAAAATACAAAAATGCCTCTGTTTCTAACTTTTCTAGTTATGGAGAAACTAGTTGCATGCGACTCTCCACTCCACATTTCAAAGCCATGCTGGAATTCAGATGTATGCGTGAAATCAGGCTGGCCACAGTTCTGGCTCGTGCTGCTCTCCCTTCACAAGAAGAAGTTTCACAGAAGAACAGCAGGCATTTATTCAGCGAGTCTTTTTCCCTTGTGAAATTAAAAACTAACATGAACTTCCCCTTTTAATTGTTATTAGGATATCTATATAGTGGTGTAATTAATGTAGTGAAGTCACACATCAGTTTTTGTTATGTTCATTATTAGTACTGCTTACTTTTTTATTATGTTATTGTCCAAAATCTGTAGTGACAATGCAAGCTGCTGCTAAGTTAAATAGTCTGTGAACCTCCTTTTTGGCAGAGACACAGAGCTCTCTGTTACTTTACTGTCACAATCTTTACTTCGTTCAAAACCTGTAAATATAAACTGAAATGTTATTACACATTTCAAAAAGAAAACTAAAGGGATGCTGCCCTAGTCTAACCTGATCTGTAACATACACACCTCTGAAGGTGGCATTTGGGAATGGTGAAGCTTTCAAAAAAGCTCCAGGAGCTGTCATTGTTTTTAAACACAGAAACATAATTTTCTGCCAACGATACATTCATGAGTAAAGCAATACATTCAAATTACCTAAGTATCTGTTCTCTGGTTCTAAGCAGTTGTCTGACAAAAATATGTAGTTAAGATCTTTTTTTCCTATTCTCTATTTAAAGGCAAATAAAAAACACTGAAAAATCTGCTTTCCTTGCACTGACAAACACGAATGGATTACACGGGCACTTTCTCAGACTCTCGGAGACAACTTCCACTTGGGAGCAGGAGGTCCGCTTTGCTAGAAATCTCAGGAAAAACATCCAGCGAGCGGTATTTGCCCCTTTTGAGTTTCTGTGCCGGTGCTGCTGCCTTACAAAATGAGATACCATCTACCCAGACAACAGCAGTACTAGTGCCAGAGCTCTAGGCATGCTGCCCACGCTGTCCTCCACAGGAACGGGTGCCGACTCCAGGATTCCGACAAGAGTCACCCTGGGGCTGGCTGAGGACTGGCCCCGGAGCCAAAGGCACCCAGCACCCCTGCTTCAGGCACGCTAACAGCTAACGCTTGTGGTTGCAATGAACCCCAGCTGATCCACCGTAGCTGAGGAGCTGGCTTTTGGTGTTTTGCTGCCAAAACAAGTAGTATAATTTATAAATACCGCATATTTTTCTACTCCCTTATTACATTTAGAAGATGTTTCACATTTCAAAAGCAAGCAAATTTATTTCTGTTTTACAGTTTGTAACTACCTGTGTTCATGACCCACTACCAGCACTGAATTTTTCTGTACTTTTTCTTTAATAGCATTTGTATTTCTCCCACTCCTGGTCAAAAAAAAACCCAGAACACCAAAGGGGTTTCATCTCAGCTCAGCACTCCTACCCTCCATTAAAAAATTAATAAAAATAATTAGTGCATTTAATTAATAGCCACAGGAGGAGCTCCAAGCCCACCACAGAATTTTCACACAGCTTGTTCATCACATTCAAAATAACTCAGCGACTACCTAATAAATATCACTGGGTCGTTACACCAACACTTTAGTTTGGCTGGGTGCTGATGGCAATTGATCTGCAGGCTATCGAGTTTTAAAAGAAATACAATACAAATTCCTGACTTTTACTTTCTAAAAAACAAGTGCACTGCGATTTTGTTGGTGAGGCTGCTAATACCTAATGTAATTATGTTACTAAAAGATCATCATCTGATATGATGACCGTAATCTGACATTTAAGTAAGTATGTTTAAGTTGTGCGTCCATCTCAAAAACCAAAACACTATTTCTACCTTGCTCTCAGAAGTTTGCAAAACCCATACAGTAATCTGTCAAATTAATAATGAATTTTTTTTAATGAAAAAACAAGTATTTGTGTTGTGATAGAGTCCTCTAGCCCAACACACCATGTTTTGGATCTCACTAATGTGCACTAAATAAAAACTACCTAATACAAACACATAACAAAGGTTGGAGCCCACAGTTTCCAACCACTTCACTAAGATGTGCCTCTCCCTGAAAGTGCTAAGCGGACACCATACCACAGCATTACATTTTAAACATAAAGAGCATCTATTTAACAACTATTTTTCTATTTTTTCTTAGGTATACATTTAACAACTATTTTTCTATTTTTTTCTTAGGTATACATGAGCAAGTGTTACATTGTAAGAGTGATACTACTACATCAGAAATTCACATGCTCGTTCCTTTCAGTTATATTAACACAAAGCTACACCAAGAACAGGCTCCTCTTTCTCAACATCCACTGATAGAAGAAAATATATATTGGGCACATAAGAGCCATTGCCACCATGTCAAAAGTCATTTTGTCAAGTCATGTATACTCTTTTTCATTCATAAACCTTGAGCAAGTACCAAAGCATGTATTACACATACATAGAACTACGCAAACACTTAAAAAAATCTTCTAACAGAGATGGCCTTAAGTTAGGTTTGAAAAAAAATGTGCCCAATCTCCGAAAGTGTTTGGTTTTTTAAGAGTTGAACAATATTTAGATGGATGCTAAAGCACACTTTCATATTTCCACTTTTAATTCATTTGTTTTTCAGCAAATAAGACAAATAATTTCATTTCTAAATATGCTGGCTGAAATAACTGTGCTTTACACGTATGTTGGATCACTGCCTTGCAGATGAGGCTGAGGCATTAAATCCAAAACGGCTAAAGCTCCGGCCAAAGACAAATCTTTTCTAAAAATTATAGCAAGCTACATTATTCAAAACTATTCAGCAAGCATTCAAGCAACAACATGATGGATGCGGCAGGCCAGTCTGGGTACACAGCTAATCAATATCGCACTCGTGAATAGTCACTGCGTAGTGTGGAGCCTGATGCGGAGATGACACACGCACGTGCTTAATATTCTGTACCATGAGCAGTCCCCCCGACTTCAGCCAGACCACTCGCTACAAATCCCAGCTACGCACATACGTCTTTGTAGAAAGATGCAGGGGCATCGGTTTTATGACACCTATGGCAAATAGTTAAGAAATTACAAAAGACCTTGGACAGCTATGCCTTTGTGAACTTTTAGAAAAGGCTACTATTTACTGCAGTCGTGATTTAATGACAACACGAACCATACAAAACCAAGTATTTGGTTTTTCGATAGGCTATGGCGCAACACAAGCACACAACTCACCCACATTAATGTGCATTACTTGAATAAATTCCCCACTGCTTATATCACTGAATATAAAGGTCTTCCTTATATATTTGAGTAATCAATACTTGGAATCAAGTAAGTCATGTTTCACCAGGGAAAAGGAAAATGAATGATGTTAAATTAATGCTGTCACTTTCTATAAACCAGCAATGGTTTCCCGCTACAGAAACCACTAACTTCATTATTTTACAACAGGAAATCAACACTGTAGCGTATTTGAAAAGTCTAATTTACTTAAAGTAATAAAAAGGCGCCCTCAAGGCTCATCGTGTATGTCATATTATGCTTAGCTTTAAACATTCCAGCTTAAGAACAGTTTGCAAAAATCTCAGTGACTCAAGTTGATTAATATTTTGCATTTGTATGCAGTAGTGCTTTCCACTCACCAAGTACTATATAAATACTATTTTATTAAATTTCAAAGCAATTGTGTTAGGTGGGATAATAAAATGTCTCCGTCTTCCATTCTTTATCTCAGCAATACAGCCTTTAAAACAGAAGCAAAAGTAGTAAATTAATGCAGTAAATTCACTTAGGAAGAGAAGGTCAGAAACAAGGGAATTCCGGGCTTCTAAAGCCATGCTAAGGCTAGCAGGGCACAGAAATCTACATTCAAAGTAGAAGCATCTACATGAGGTTTGCAGGTATCTCCTTATCTTCAGTTGTATGGTTAGAGAAAAAGTTAGGGATACTTTTTCATTTTCTAGTACTCATCAGGGTTCATAGTGCCTTTTTGCAGGAACCCCACTTCATGAGGATGCTGCTAGAGGGCAACCAGCTCATTAGCGAAAAGCTGAGAGGACAAAACAAGAACACAAGTAAAAGATGAGTTGGAGTAATAAATAAAAAAAATCGCAAACAATGAAAGAGGTAACAGATCTTCGCCTCTTTCTCCTTTCTAGCTCTGTATTTTAATTAATACAGCGTTCCACTTTCTGGAACAACGTCTCCTTGCCTGCCAACTGGCTCCTCGCTCCTCTTTTAAAACTCACTCCTTAATACCCATTTCTCCCAGAAATCCCTCCAATAGTTTCTCATTTTCTAATCATATATGGTCACTAAAATTATGGTAGATCAATACAATACAATTATTTTGTTAAATTATTATTATATTGTCAACTTCAGTAGAAAGTCAAAAAGACATATCCTCACCCTAGCAAATACTATTCTTTTCAACCACAGCAGCTAAAAGCAGAAGCTATTGTAAATCAGGCCTTAATTAACAAGAGTCTTTCAAAATCTGGAGCTCCTAATGGCAGTTAAGCCATTAACCAACCCATCAACTGTATTTATTAACTGTGGCACTACACTTCAGAATTGCTATTTCAATGATACAGCTTGCTGTATACAGCCTCCTGACCAAGGAATAGGTTGTGATATTCAAGTCAAAGATGTGATGTTAGCCCTCATATTCGTGTAATTTGTCATTTTAGAGATTTTCATAGGCTCTTGAAGAATAGGAACTTGCCCGATTCATTATTTATCCCTCCGTAACAACTGAAGAAAGAACTGAATTCTTTTCCAATTACACTTCTTCATATTTCAACGTATTTGTTAAAATACTGAACAGAGCTTCTCTTGGAACATTTCCCCCTATAGTAATTCCCCACAGAATTCCTTATAAAGAGCCAAAGTAGGGCACAAGTGAATTGTAATACGGCTCTAGGACTGATGGCCTTAACCAAATAAATGCTATAATCAGAATGAATATGTAGAACATCAACACGATTTTTACTGTACTACAAATAGAGTGTTGATAACTTTGACTTCCAGAAGAGAATCATTTGAAGGTTTCCATGCAAAAAGCAGCACTTCGTGTCATATTTTTATACTCAAACACCGTCATTTTGACAACAGATCTAGAAGCACATGCATTAACTCCCAGTTGACTTCAGTATGATACACGTGTGAATGTCAGATATACAGATCCCTTTCAAGTGTTAGAGAAACATAAGGAACTTGTTAGGAACATAAACAAATATTGCTACAAAACTGCTTAAATATGTTAAGCTGACATAACACAGGGCTGAATCCTATATATGATGGACAGCACGTACCAACAGGGCAGAAGAGGCTCACAAATCTGTACGTCTGGGATTGTCTTGAACGATTTTTGGTGAAGCAAGCCATGGGTAAACTACCAAGTCCATCGTCTTAAAGAAGCCTTTACAAAGAGTCCAACAAACTGGCTACTAGCAAATACTATGGAAAATCATCTACTCTTGTTTTCAGGCTGGTCACATACTGAAAGAATTAAATAGCCCCTTGGTTTTATTCAAATTCAATTAGAATAACAAATTCTACCATAACAGTACTGGCTCATCCTCAGCCTCAGTTGTCTTCTTGTTTATGAAGGGGGCAAGATTAAAGATCTTTTAAAAAACATATATTGCTTCCCAATTATCTGCAATAGCTTATATGTGCATGCACAGAAATATGATCACTTCCAATCAGATGAGCTTACAGAAGTTTAAAGCTCTGCCTTAAACTAGTTATATATCTTGAATGTGATGACTTGATCACTTCTATATTCCGGTCCTTATAAAAAAAATTGCATCAAAAATATTTGATAATGTATTTTAACTGAAGAAGTTTAGAAGAATTCTATTTAGGTATAAATGGAGAGGCCTATTGCAGAAAACAAACAAGGCCAAAAGTGAAAACAAAGAATGGATTGATTTGGAATTATTAAAAAGAATTTTGGCTGAAAAGTCTTAAATCCTGGAAGTAGGCCACAGCTTAATATAGCAATCAGAAAAGCAATTTGTCAAAAATGTTTAGATGTCAGTATCTAACTCTAGGGTTTTATGTACTTCAGTGGTATGTAAATGCTAAAAGACTCTGAAAATCAAGCCTCAATATCTTAACATGAATTAAGGCGACAACTTACAAACAACAACATCTAACCATTTTGTGCCAGATCCTAACCCAGTATAAAGATATCAGCTTTATCTGGTGAAATTGTGTCAACTTATACTGTGGCTCTATCCTTCCAACTCTTTCTTCCAACTGAATGACTCAAAAACAAAAGTGACAACTAGGCAAATCCTAAATTTTTTGCAGCTAGACCCACCACCAAACAAATAAATCAAAGAGCAAATATTAATAACACCTTTGTGTTTAAAGACAACGTGTATACTGCAACATGTGTCTCTACAATAGTGCTCAGAATAGAAATGGTCACCATTCTTCAAAGGGCAATGTAGATCTTTCTGTTTTAAAAGCATCTCATTTGCTCTGGATAATGAGCCAAGAGTAGAAAGATTATGTGTCATATCACATCTCCATCTTAATTACTTTTCTATCAAGTACAATGTCATTTAGGCATTATGATCTTAGCTGTTCCAGAAGCTGCTACAAATCTTTATAATCATATACTGGACATAACTTTTCCATCACTATTAATTCAGTGCTTTATAAATATAAAAAAGGAAGAAAACACAGGTGAGGCCAAGTGCAACATGTTAGGGAAGTTTATTTATGGTAAATGGTTCTGCCAGTTAATTTGTTTCCAACAGGTCCAGGGAATGAACAAGTCTAAACACTATGATTTCTTATAAAATGTAATGTTTCTTTTTGACCCACGTTTCTTCACCCATGAGTTGACTTTCTGTAACCAGTTAATAGCATTATTCAGTACCGGTTAGAAAGGGCCTTTTCTGTGCAGCTAATTTGTTGCATCCTAGCTCCCAGTAATTTAGGAAACTATGATCACGCACATATTGCTGCTACAACCCTCCATACTCTCTGGCTACTTTGCTTTCTACCAAATAAAACAGAACAGATGTTTTATCCTGTAAGTAGACATGCAAACATGTTTAAAAAGCACAACACAATGGTTAAATAGAATTATCACAGAGATAATTCAGATAATTCAGATATATTCACAGACTTATCATACACAGAACATTTGAAACAGGAGCATAATTCAAGCAGTTTATCTGTAACCATTGCTAAATTTGTATCAAAGGTGGGATCAGAACTGAAGGTGGCTCGCACACCTGCAGGCACATGTCTCATAAACCCCACTTCCACACGAGTCTGCATGAATGTGCACTACAGGTACCTACGCAGGTGGATGGAAAAAGAGGGGTCAGAAAACAGCAGGTAAAAGAAAGGGTGAGAATTACTCCTGCTTAAAAGCATGTCACTGCCATAACAGAGTATCACAACAGAGTACAAACTCAGAGCTCTACCTGTGATCAAGTACAAATCTCACGTACGTTTTAAGTCTCTCCGAACCCTGTGGAGTTAGCGGGACTTCTCCTGTTCACAGACTAGGCCCTACACTGTCCCATGTCACAGCCAAAGGAAATGCAGGATTCCCCACTGCAGGTACCACGACTTACCAAGACCTTCCGTAATCCTATTATAAAATCGTTCTGAACACACCACGGGTTGACCTTGGTTATTGCTATTAATCAAGGCAGTGCAACAGTGCCTTAACCAACCACGAGAGAAAGGATCAAGTTATACTCATGTCTCAAGTCAAACCCTCTTTATTTGAAGCATTTTATTCTGGCACACACAAAATGGGAACGCAATTGTATCAGCAATGGGCTTTTTGGTAACTGCCTGGGGTAGGCAGCAGTCATTTTAAGTATCTAGAAAACCAGATGGGTCTGCCCTTGGTGCTGGAATTCTTCTGTAGCTGTAAAAATCAATTCCATTTCGTAACTGACCATACGAAGTCCAAATGCAGCGTAAAGAGTATCTTTCTGTTAAATGGCAAACGCATTTAGAAATAACACTACAAAATGCATACTGCTCTTCCCCTTCCAAGAAAATTACTTTTTTATTTCCAAGTAATTGTGCTGAATACATTTACTTTATATTTCTAGAATAATAATACCTCACTGAAGATACTCAGTATTTATCTGACTTACCAGAACGATGGTGATGTTGTTCTTCTAGGAACTCCAAGTCAAGCATTAGGTCATCTTCATCCAACTCACAGGAACCCAAGTTATTCAAAACATCCTAGTACATTTAAAAAAAAAAAAAAAAAAAAAAAAAAAAAAAAAAAAAGAAAAAAAGAAGCGTTTAGACAGATGTGTTAACCAAACTGTTCTGCACAAAATAATGAGCAATCAGATCTGGGAAATACATTTAAGTACGAGCTACAGAAATTTTTTCTACTAACATTGGAACAGTGAGAAATTGTATGAAACAACTGTCCAGGTAGAAATGTATTTGTCACCATTCTCTGTTTTTACAGGATCTCGAATATTTAACAGAAAAAAACCCAAAGTAATACCATCTATATAACTATTTTTTTTGTACTGTTCAATGATGGTTTTGTGTCTTTCCAAGTTTAATCATAACTTTTTATGAAGCATAAAAATGTTACTCCTAGCACAACGTAAAAGTACTTGTTTTTCATTAAATTTTGGAATTCTAAGCACTGCCTGCTCTTACCAATATACTCTGAAGAGAGATTTACTGTTCTATTTATCCAAGGGATAAAGAGACACAAATTTAGGATAAACAGGAAATTTAGGCACGAATGATTAACTCATGAATTTTTAAGTATTCAGGTGAGCGGTAAAGGCTTACATGGACAGAGAAGAAAGCCTGACTGTGAAGTGTAGCTGCTTAGGTTCCCACTCCCTTTTTGTGATTCATTTTGTTTGCCAAGTTTTAACTGCAGACAGATTAAGGCAGGTTTATATAATGCATCCTCCGGAAAGTCAAAAAGGGGTGGGGGGGCTACAATCAAAAGAGATTAGCTTCTTGGAAGATAAAATGACTAGTTTTGTCTCAAGTAGCCGTCTTTACTCTGTAAACTCTGAGTACAGCAATACCACTATTTAGGCTTCATTTGGGGTCACGAAATGGCGTTCAGCTCAGCCTTTGCGAAGCCCTGCCTGGACAACCAGTGCCTGCAGCCAGACACAGGAATGACAATCAGTCTCGGAAGAGACGCACAGCCAACGGGGGACAGAGCCGCACGCAGGGAGCCATGGCTGAAGAAAGCCTCTCCTCTCTGCCATCCAGGGAGAAACAGCAGCAGGGAGAAGGCAACCCACACAAGGACAGTTCACTTCTTTCTTGTTCCCCATTCCTACCCTCACCATGGGCAACTTTGGAAAATGAGGCGATGAGGCAACTGTTTTCTCTAGCCCCTACGAACATAAAGGACTATACTCAATGTATTAAAAGAGATATTCACTCTCCATTTTCTTCCCATGTATATTTTATTTTTGGTCATTTCTTTTGACCCGATAGTATCGTAGTTTTTTCCACAGTCACCAACATCTAATCAAACATAATTCATGCATTCTCCAGCTGACATTTTGTTTGCAAATCTACAGTGATATTGCAAATAGGCTTAATTCTTCAGTCCATTCACGGGCAAAAAATGTCAGTAGATGCTGCATGAGATGTTGGCACCCCATACATCTCACATGCTCCGAAACAAGTGTAACCCAGAGAACACGGGAATTCAGTGCGAAAGAGGCCAGGTGATCATCCCAAAGTATCGAGCTGTCTGTGAGATCTCTGTATAGCTGTACAGAAAGCAGAAAAATATAACAGTAGCATACATTAAACTAGCAAAAGCCCTTCCTGACTTCAGTTCCAACCATACTTTTTTATGTTTGTCCTAATTCTTTGAAGTATTTTCCCCCCCATAGCAGATGCCAATTCTTATTCACACTCACAACTTAGAGTTATTCAACACTTACGAGTAATTATTTCTTCAAATTCTGTTTCCTACTTTCACAAACAACACACAGGCAACACAAGGACTTTTTCTTGCATTCCTTCCCTGACTTACCATCAGCACGAGAAAATCTCTTCTGAAATACAGAACTGACTGCTAATGCTGTTACTGTATTTACAGATGCCAAGCACAGAAAGTAACAATTGGCAAGTGCAGAGACCTCCACCAAGCAGTGAGCGGCATTGTACAGAAGGAAAATATACATCACATGAACATTACAGTGCATCAAACACACATCTTATTCTATCTTAATGCAAATAGATGCTGACAAGCCTTCGTCATAGTGACTGTTTCTTTCCCCCATGCTGACAAAATGTAGACGTTCAATAATCAAATTATTCATTACTATACAGCACAAAAGCATAAAAATAAAACATGAAAATGCAATACTCAGATGCATTCTATCAGGTTACTGATACTTACGTAGACACAAACTTTTCTAGTCTGGATTTGCATTAACACATAACAAAACCAAACTAAAACTAGTTAACTAAAAAAAATTTTAAAGAAAAAGTGTTCTGTATGAAACAAAAGTGGCAGAACACACATTGCTCAATGTTACAGATAACATAAAACTTAAATAATTCTTTTTAATCACTGTTGGAGCTAGTGAAACACTGAAGATTGAAAATCTCATTTAGGGCTTATATGTATCCTTTAGTAGGTAAGTATCTTTCAAAATAGTAGCAGCAAGACACTTCTAAGATTTGTTCCCTGTTCTTTTTTCACAAATTCCAAGAGCACTGCCTGACGTGACTGAAGTATCTTCAGTCCAACTGTTATTACCAGCTGTACTTCAGAAGGAGAATTAAGGCAAATTAAGAGCAGATGAACATAAGGAAACAATGTCTGAACAAAGGAAGAGTTTGGGGTTTTTTGATCCGTTTTTAAATTTAGATGCTATTACGTACTCGAGCTTGATCAAATGAGGATGAGGATAAGGCTGAGGTACTTA
>NW_009194455.1:0-20951 GCF_000690835.1 Fulmarus glacialis | reverse complement strand
TGCGTCCAGAGGAGGGCAACAAAGCTGGTTGCTATTCTATTCTATTCTATTCTATTCTATTCTATTCTATTCTATTCTATTCTATTCTATTCTATTCTATTCTATTCTATTCTATTCTATTCTATTCTATTCTATTCTATTCTATTCTATTCTATTCTATTCTATTCTATTCTATTCTATTCTATTCTATTCTATTCTATTCTATTCTATTCTATTCTATTCTATTCTATTCTATTCTATTCTATTCTATTCTATTCTATTCTATTCTATTCTATTCTATTCTATTCTATTCTATTCTATTCTATTCTATTCTATTCTATTCTATTCTATTCTATTCTATTCTATTCTATTCTATTCTATTCTATTCTATTCTATTCTATTCTATTCTATTCTATTCTATTCTATTCTATTCTATTCTATTCTATTCTATTCTATTCTATTCTATTCTATTCTATTCTATTCTATTCTATTCTATTCTATTCTATTCCATATGTTTTGATTTTGATCTTCCTTACTGCAGACTTCGGTAAATGTAATGCTACTAAAATTGGTGGAATGCGTGGAAACGCACAAACAGGATTTAACTCCAAAGAGGTGTAAGCAGAAGGATCAGGCCTAACACTTAGATGCTTAAAAAAAACCCCTCAGACTTAATTAAAAAAACTCATAGGATCCAAGTAGTCAAAAGATTCTTTTTTTCTGTCTTATAGTACTGAGCTCTGAGCCTGTGTGTGATTTCTGTCCCATTTCATGGTTAGTCACACTCACACCAGTAGAAGGAATTGTGCAGCAGAATTTTTAATAGCTCAGATTGTTCTGTGCCATTACCCTGAACATACTCACAAGTACAGCAAAGATCAAAAGTTGTCATGGCCTCAACATTTAAACAATGCAGCATGTGTGCATGTGGTTGGAGCATGTGTTAACAGTGTAACTGTGACTAGTCTTATATGATGCCCTTACGGGCCCAAACTACGTAGGCTTTAGTCATGCAGTTGAGTCCTCCAGCTATAATTTCTGAAACATCTTTCAGGGCCAATTTACAAAAGTAATCCCAAAAGGCGAGCGAGTGCCCTTTTGCTTTTCCTTACAGGCATGTTATTGCAACAGTGTCCAGTGGGGGGGTTGCATCTGAAGTCCATCAGACAGAGCATGTCACACAACAGCATTCCTTCTGTCCCAAACTCCCAATGACTTTGATGAAGTTTGGCATGTGTTAAGTGTTCTAAGAACTTCTATTTATATGGTGATTAAAAAACCCCTACTTGATAGTTTGCGTCAGCTGCTGTTTATTGTATAAAGAAATGGTTTTATTTTTTTAATTGATAGGTCTTTGTAATTGCAGCACAGCTGGAAGATCACAGTTCTAAAATAGAAAATTAGATACATATGTCCCTGGTGATCTTTTGAAGATGATCATCAGCTAATCATAGACTGTCCCAAAGCCCACCAAAGTCAGTGAGAATCTTTCCATTGCATCCAAGGGGAGAGATGTAATACCTGAGAAATGATGTATTACACTGAGGAGGTACAAGAGAAGTTCACCTCATCCTGAGGAAAGGCCAGTATGAAGATTGTTACACCACGTGAGTTGTGACAGACATATGGACTACCCTGCTAGGACGCTCCCCACAGCTTTGCAGCTTAGACCAGAGACCAACCTCTGCATGATCACCTTGCACAGCTGCCCACAGGTTGTTCATGGCACAGGCTCCTGACACTGCTCTGCCTTCTCCACTTCAGCTTCTACTACTCCCTGAAGCAGAAAATGTTTAAGACTCAGCCTACAGTAGTTCTGTCCTGGCAATATTTCTGAATTGCCGTTATACTGGCCACTGGTGTTGTAAATGAACAAGGCTGTAATGGAGCCAAAATCTGAGCCATATATTGTCCAATTAGCTAAATAAACTTGGATTTAAAAAAACCAAAGATGGCAAGGGGATCATCTTTGACATGAATGCTAAAGTTGCATTTGGCATTTGTTAGCCCTAGGTTCTTTCTTCTTTTTATTATTATTACAGCATGAAACTTTTTAGTGGAATTTTTATTTTTAATTCCTTGTTGACTGTAATATCAGAAAAATTGAAATTAACTTGCATTTGTTTACCAGCTTTGTTTTGGCAAACATTGCAACGACCCTTTTTAAGGGGAATGATATAAAGAGATCCTGCTTTACTCATTTTGGTATCTTAGACATGTATGATTCCAACATAATTTGGGGATTAATAATTATTTATTAGCCTGTGCTCCGTTTACTGATCAGCTGGCTTTGTAACAGCAGAGCAAGCGTGCTGAATAGAGCCACATTAGCATGGAACATTTCTTTTACAAAACACCAATGGATTAAAAAGTAAACTAGAAATAAAAGGTCATCTCATGTAGCAAAACAGTCTCAGAAACATTCCCCAAACTATTTACCAGCAACTCCTTAATATCAAAGCTGCACAGACACAACAACTATGTTTTCTAATTCATCTAAACTTCATAGGCATGCAATATAGATACCAGAAACGTATATTAATACATTGGGGAGGAACTGGTCTGTTATTGGTAATAATAAGCATACTTTGACCACGTGCCATCAAAAGAATTATCAGAAACTGATTTATCAAAAAACACTGTGAACATTTTAAATGTCATTAAAACTGATTTACAATGCATAGATGAATCTCTATGGCAATAATAACATTGTTTCTCTGGAAAACAGTGTACCTCCAAGAGAAAAGCACAAGAGAGGGAGGAGGAGAAAAAAATAAATATAAAGTAAGTTCTATAAGCAAAACAGTAATGCTCACAGGTACCACGAAGGTTTAACTACTGAAAATTTTAGATTATCTGCATAAGAAATGTATGCCAAAACATGCTTGCTCCAAGTTCTTGCCATTAAATTCTTATTAGACTTTGCACCATTGCAATCTAATATACTGATTAAATACGTGTGAGAGAGAAATAAAACACGTTTTTGTAAACACTGCAGTGCATTTATCAGAGTAGTCATTTTCTAAACTGTCAGATTGGCCATTCAGACATGGGACTTTTCATTGAAATAACACACTGGAATGTCCCCTAAAATGATTTTTGTCTATTAGATAAATGATACATAGAGTAAACGTTAGCATGAGGCTTAAAAGGAGAGTAACATTTCTACATAGCCTCCACGGATATCTAAAAACACTAAGGGTACAGGAAAAATTAAGGAAAAAATACAAGCTTAAGGGGTGAGAGTACCATTTTGTCCTTAAGTCTCTCTCTGAATTACATGGTGTCAGCTTATACTGGATGTTTCATACTTCTGCTTACATGAAAACGTTAGTATTATGTATCTGTGTCTCTTAAGTATTAAACACTAGTCATTTTTTTCTTCACTAACAGCCATTTGCAGTGTGAAAGCAGATCCCCCTTTCCTGCTGCACTCTCGGTAAACATCAAACAATCATGTTACTTGCCTTGACAACGTGTCTTCAGAGTGTAGCTTTTTTTGCATGGAATTTCCCTCTTCAAGGAAGAATATTCCTTCATTTTAATTTCAGGATGTGATTTCCTTCTAGAAATTTGTCCTATTTCTTATAACCTGTTTTTAGTGGCATTGTTTTGGTGGCATGGTAATGGTCATCCATTCAATTTAAAGGATAAAAAGTAATGTACCTTCCTAGTTTTGTTAATCTGAAAAATAATTTAAGAACTTGCTTACTAAAACCCAACCAAACAAAAAACCCTCAAGCCATGTTACCATGAATCCAGAGTAACATTGGCAGCAAGATACAGAATTCACAGTAACATGGAACTCAATTGCGGGTAAAGAAAACGTCCTGAATTTTACAGGGGCCAGTATTTGTCAGTGCTGGTGAAATAAAATATACCCTGCTATTTCTTTTGAATTTTTTTGAATGACGCACTTGAAAAGAGTCTACCCTGAGCCTCTGCCACTGTTAGAATCATCAAAGGCAGGAAGAGACCTCTTGAGATCAACTAATTCATCTAGTCTAGTTCCAGACTAGACCAGCGGGGTCTGCTACAGTAGGTTCCCCAGGACCACGTCCTGTTGGGTTTTGAGTATCTTCACAGATGGAAACTCCACAACCTTTCTAGGCAATCTGTTCCAGTGTTTGACGGTAAAAAGTGTTCAGATGGAATTTCATGTGTGTCAGCTTGTGCCCATTGCCTCTTGTTCTGTCATTGGGCACCACCACCATTCCCTCCCTTCAGGTATTTAGACACATTGGTAAGATCCTCTCTGTTCACTGGGACAGAGAAAGCTGTGTAAAACATCAAGGATCTGCCCCTAGGGAAAAGTACTGCGAGATCTCTAATTGCCACCTGCAAAACTATCTGATCACCAAAGTGAATTTCTCTCTAACAATTCATTGAAATGCCAGAAATACTGCTTTCTTTAAAGCTGCACTGTTCTACCAGCACTTTCCCAGGTTTTCTGATTCAGAAGGGAAAGTTTTGACAATTTAGCTTTGAGTCGTGCATGCCACGAGAACAGATGTGCCTCCACAAATAAGATTTCCATCCTTTCACCAGAACATGTCCATGTGACAGGATCATTTGGGCATTTTTTCTGGGCCTGGCTAATCTGAATGCAAAGCCTACAGCTGCAGCTTTCAGAATGCACTTTATTTCTCAATTTCAAAAGCATTTGCAGAGTGCAGGGGTCTACCACGAGACACTGACAGGGCTGTATGTAAAGGTGAGAATGTTGGCCTGTCTCAACATCCAGTCATTCTCTGGAATGATTCTGTAGAGCTGGTCAACAAGTGACAGTGGCTTCTGATACTGAGACACAAGTGTATTAGGAACTGGACTAGACAAGCGCTCTTTCATTTCATAGGCAGTGGCTGCTACACAAAGGAGGGCATTTGTCAGCTCCTGCTGTAGGTACTTCTTTTTCTATTGATACAGAAAACTGGTATTATAGAGAAAATTCTGACCCAAATGGATTTAAATACCCAAAGGCATTTAAAACATAAAATCACTAAGATTAAAATGAGAATAAAGAATAATCCTTATGGTTAAAAATTAAGGAAATCAAAACCAAATAGTCAGTTCTGCTGTTTGGCATCTGTGTCCCATGCACTCCACAGCATACTGGTTGGACACATCTGGTTGGCTACTGGTTGGCTACTGAAAACATGTAGTGTCTTAGAAGCTTTCTATTGAAGTTTTTTTTTGTTAGATACTTTCCGTGCAGGAGGAAAAGTCAGAGGAATTACATTCTCCAAAACAAGTAACTTGACTGGAATGCAGGGTGATGGCCAGTGTTGTCCCCCAGTGAGGAGATGATGAGCAATAAACTTTTCTCACCTTGCTACTTTTTTAATCAAGATTTTTCATTAAGTTTAAATGCCCCACTAGTTCTTGTCACAAGATTTGTAAACACTTATCATGGAGACATTACCAAGTTGCGTTTTAGGTTAAGTTCCTGAATGAGAGAAAAACAGGTTGCTAATACTGAATTTTGCTCAAAATTCTTTCCCATAGCCCTCCCCAATGCATGAAATCCTGATCTACTGCAGTTAGTGGCAAAGCTACCTTGACTTTAATCAGTAGGATTTTGCTCAGCCACTCTTAAACACTTTATGGCAGGCATCCAATATCTTACTGTAAACTCTACAAGTGCACGCTTTGCAACTTGTTAACAACTTAATGTTTTTGCTCTCAGGGGAGCTTATCACATGTTAATCATTGCCCCAAGACCAGTAAAATCACGCAATACATATTATAATCATTCATTTTAAACCTATAAAATAAAGAATACCTTTATCCTAGTGAAATGGACACACAGATAGTAGCCCAAGAAATACAGGGGAAAGAACATGCGATGGCTCTCCTGTTTTGGCATTCCTTGGTACTTCCGATGTTTGCCATGACCAGGACTGGTGTAATTGTGTAGGAATCCAGAACAACATTTGCCATTCTTTGCTCATCATTACAGTGTCTTGTATATTTTCCACAAAATTCAGAATAAAACAAAACACAAAAACACAGTAAAATTGGGAGGGAACTACAACTCTTAGAATAAAGATGGGCTGCGAGCTCAGCTGTTATCGGCAAAGCTGATTTCATCTCCATTTGCAGCTGCTTCTGCAGGATTTAGATCAGGCACTTTCACAGAAAGGAACTATTTCTTGATGGTAGGAGTCAAGGCCCCTCAGAGCTGTGAATATACTAGTTTTGGTCCACAAAATCGTGAACAGAATGAAACCCCCATCACAGATGGACTGAAAGGATCTGAATTCACTAGCCTCAGATACAGAAGATAAAAGAGCACCAAATTTGATTTCACTTTAAAAAATATGTTGTTCTGTAATGTATAATTTAATCACAGATATACATACTTTGTCTCTGAAACCCCATTTTAAACCCAATCCTTAACCCCAAAGCTATTTTTAGATAGTCTAACAAAGGCTTATTAGCATATTAGTAAAAGTATGGCACTCCAATATGGGAAATGTCACTCCAAAAACTTTGCACCTCAGGCTGGTTATTCGTGTACTCCAGTTGATAACGCATCAGTTATTTTTAATGAAATCATATAATGTCATACTTTATAACTGAGAATGTGCAGGAAAGGCAAATACTTCCTTCTAAAAATTTCTTTCTGCTCTTCTCTTTGAAGTGCTAAGGGTTGAAATGCTGAGAATAAACTGTGTCCCATTTGGGTGGTACCCAGAGTTTACCCCTCAGTGGATCAGCTCAGTGGACAGCCTGGACCTACTGATGTTTTTATTTTTCTGTAAGGTCCTTGGGAAACAAAATCAGAAATGGTAAATGTCTTAGAACAAAGAATCTAATTTGAGACTAATGTAATGCAGCAAAGCCCTATATTAGCCAAACAGGCTCCTGAAGTCACAGAGAGAACTTGAGCACTCAGACCTACACACATGAGTTTTGCTGAAGCTGGGGAGCAGAAGACTTTTGTCCAGAGAATACCCTGGATTCTGCTCCCACCTCTTCTGCCTGCTACCTCTTGCAGCCTTAGTGAGATCTAGCAATGGCTTTGAGCAATCAAAATCAGATTTAGGCATGCTTGAGGTGTTTTAAGTCCCTGTCTGTGATGCCACCCTCCATCCACACAGTGGGCATTTTACAAATTAGCCTCACAGCCTTTGGGCTTTAAAGTCCCATAAGCACTATCTGATTTGTGACTGCTCCCACCAGACCAGGCAAGCACTACACAAGCACCACAGGACCTAGAAACTTGGAGAGTGACATGTAAGCCCTGCTCAGTAAATGCTCTCCAAGCACACCTAACTGAAGCTGACAGAATTAGATCCTTCACAAAATGCAATTGCATTTGTTACCCTTTTCAGACCCCGATCCTGGTGGCACAGGTAACTTATCTATCCAACCAAATGCCCAGAGCACTTACCTGAAGTGGGAAATCCAAGTTCAGATCCTTCTTCTGCCACAGTGAGTTCAAGTCCACAAATCTCCCTTTACAGAAGACAATCCAAATGCCCAGGATACAGGCTACGAAGCCAACGTAAGCAAAGAAGCAAGACTTACTGGACAGCAGAATAACAAGCAAAGGGCGTGATTCTGCAGTGCTTAGTAGCTCTCAGGCCTTCTCCTGGGGCAAAAGTCAGAATCGACCTTGTGCTTCTCCTCCAACAACAATCTCCAAAGACTTTTGGAGGGGAAGGAGTGAAACAAACATAAGCACAGTGTTCATTTTAAAGCCCACAATACTCACAATATTTTCACTATGCAGGCACGCTTCTTTGTAAATATTATGCCTTTATCACCAAAGCAATCCTAAATGGCTACTCTATCAGAGAAATTTTTAGCTGGCTAGCTAGTCAGCTTACTTCCGTCTTTTAGTTTCTGGGATATGCATGTCACATTCACAAACTCAGCTCTGCCTAATTTCATGCCAGAAGATACACAAAACCTATACACAGGGAATTGATTATGCTGTAAAAGGGAAAAAGAGTTTAGGGATTCCAGGGGAGCAGTGGCAGTAGTAATATTAATGAGGGCTGCAGGTGCTTTTGCTGTTCTAGTAAAGCACACAGACAATGTGCCAGCTCTAAAGATATTATGCTCTGAGTTAGCAACATAGAACAGTACAGAAATGAAAAAAAAAACAAGGATCTGTCTTTGCTGAGGGGCACAAGAGGAGAGCTTCATGGAAGGAAGGAATTTTAAAGGTGGATTTAATGGCGATAAAGAAGAGTACACTGGACATACCAAGTAGGAACTGGAGGTGAGGGAGATGGACGTTACATCCTCCCCATATGTGTGCATCTGAGCCTAACTGCTGCTAAATAGAGTCAAGGGCAAAATGTCATGGAAGAATACAGGTACTTGGGAACATACAAAGGATAAAAGCTTGGGGATTTATGATAAGAAAATTATTGTGGTTTAATTAAACACTTCTGAAGGCCATATTTTTAACCATTACACTGTTAATAAAACACCAGGTGCAAATAATTTTAGGGACAGAATGAGTCACAAAGTATGTGGGAGATGGCAGGGTCTAGCATGAGCGTTACTGCACAGGGAGCACGGCTGAGAGGCAGATCTATTTCAAACTGTGCCACTGACTTTTTTCTTAACTGAGTGAATCACAAAGATTCAAATATTCAAAAGCAGCTTCTAATTCCAGATGCTTTGCCTGAGATACTGAGTCTGTCTTTTCAAAAGTGCTGGACACCTGCAGCTCTTTGCAGATATTCTCTGGATGAAGTCATAAATATCTGAAGCCAAGTTCTGAATAACTAAGAGTGAGGTTTCATGTTATGGCAAAACTGATCAGCTAACTGCTGGTAAAAGAGCTGCCCTGCTCCCATCTGATTCTCCCACGAGCTGCTTTTGCTTTTCTTGGGATAGGTCTGACCTCACAGACCCAGGGGCTAAACTGGCAGAAATACTTACTTGTGGGGGCTTACATATCTTCTGGATTAGCTCCTGAGTCATCCTCCTTTGTGGCCTCACAAGCACTGGAGGGGTGCAGGGGAGCATGGAGACAGTAAGGAGGAATAAGTATTCCCTCTGAGGCAGCCACATTTAAAGGCTAATTTTGAACCCATATGTCTTATCCTCACCATTCGTTTCAGTCTCACCATCTGTAAAATAGAGATGGAGACAGGTTGTTGTAAGACTATACTAATGGGAACAAGAATGAGAAAGTACAAAGACCAAGAGCAACTCCATATAAATATGAATCTTAATTAAAATGTCCTTATCCTCATGTTTCTTCCACATCCCTGCCCACTGTATTCCTTTCTCTTCATTCTCACCTCTCTCCTTATTAATGCTGTTGAACACATGTATTTGTTTCAACTCAAATTTCATTGAAACACGCCCACTATATAGTGTTTTTAATCAGACCTGTATGTTGAAACCAGGCCCATCACTTTTAGTTTCACTCCAGCTGCGCTGCTGCTTCTTGTACCCTGAAACAGCACTCCTCAATCAGTGCCTCTTATCAGAGCCTGACAGGAGGTGCTGCTTCCAATTCATCAGCTGGGAGGAAAAGGCTTGCACAGGATAGCCGCTGGTCTGCCAATGCCACTCCACAATAGTCAGCCTTTGAGAGGGATTACTACTTCAAATACTCAATTAGTGAAATCCTGGCTATACTGGAGAAGGCAGTGGGATCTTTGCCACTTGTGCGTAGTGAAGCCAAGATTTCACCCATTCCCTGTCAGCAGTTGCAGCGCACTGAGGCTCAGGATTTTCAGGCTCACCCATAAAAGGTTATTCCCTGCTCCTGATTTAACTCAGGAGCTGTTGTAGTTATAGACCACCCAGTATTTCACAATGACAGCCCCCTCAGAGATAGATATGTCAGTTAGCATGGCTGTGGGAAAAGGAGGGTAGATGTTAAACATTAAACCATATTTAGAGCTAACAGGTGCTGAAAGGTGTGGTTGATTTTTTTTTGCCATGCATTTCAGACTGAAAGACTACCTGGAGAAGAGCACAAGAAGCACCAAGCTACATTTGTCAGCAACTAATTATAAAAAATCCACATGAACTTAGCTTTTACCTTCCACATGAGCAGGTAGTCTCATTATGTAACTCAGTGATAACAGCAGTTGCAATAACCAGTTCAGTTATATTAATTTTGCTTCTTAATACAACAACTATTTTGTAAGCAGATCTATTGACCGAAACACAAACTATGACCAATAATTAAACACCAGTGCTATGTGGTTATACTCCCATAACCTTCCTATAACCTGATAATATGGGCAAAATATGGGCCCTACTCCCAAATATATACCAATATCCCCAAATCCATGCTTTATATATAACTGATGATACATGGTTATTATTAAAGATAAATATCTAAATATTATTCTGAAGATTGATAATGTGATATGTAACCACATTAGGGCATCATTAGGACCATCTAGCTGAAATCACAGCAATTATTTATGCACTGAGTACAGTGCACTCAGTAAGAATGACCTTCAGCACCTGAAAGTGGCCTGCATCAGTCACACATATCTAGAATTATTCCTCATCCAAAAGAAAGCTTAGAAGTTAAATGAATAAAGTAGTAGGACTGTGGGCACAGAAGAACCAGCTTTCTATAGGTGAAGAAGCTGCACAAAAACAGGGCAGCTTGTGCTGTGAAATATTATCCTACAAATAGAAGTGAAGTATGTTATAAAATAAACTTGGAGAAAAAAGAAAAAAACCCTAACAGGTTGCTTTCTTTGTATGCTCACTGCTGGATTCACAATTATATTTTTGTGCATGGAAAGTACTGTATAAACAGTATAAACAATCCCAGCGAGGTATTTTTGTAGTGCTTCCTGTTCAATATGGCTTTAAAAAAAAAGCTATAGAAAAAAGGCATAATGCAATACTTCTCTTAAAAATAGGGGAAAACAAATCTTGCAACACTTCTGTTTGCAACTGATTTTTACACTTCAGCAATGAAAAAGAAACTACTTAATACCTGGAATATACACAGTTCTGTAGAAACTGGCATCATCCCTCTGGCTAAATTTCGAACAACTAATTTTATAATTCCTTAGCCATTTACTCAGCACTTGGAAATGTCATTCTGTGGACAAAGTAGACCATGCTCCACATTAGCTGCACTAAGCAAACAGCCATTCAAAGTAAATATTAACAGAACTTCATTTAATGCAGTAGAAATGTCCATTTGCATTGTTTTATTTTCTTTAAAATGCTGAAGTACTACACTTGTGAACACAGGAAGACATCTATATCCATTAATACACCCGAGCTTACATCAGACCAAGTCCCAAAATGGAGGACCATAGCACCAATTCATCCAGTACCCACTGAAATTAATAGAAGTCCTTCTACTGACTTCTAAGTGCGCTGAATCATGTGGTTAGTCACCATTGCATGATTTTGAAACTACATATAGATGGGTAGTTTCTTCTTATAAATACACATGCTCATATTTTAATCACTAATCTGGAGTTCTCTTTACAGATCTTTACTCATGCTCAACAGAAAGTAGGGATTAGGTTTTTTAAAGGAAACATTTTGCACGTCCAAAAATAGCTAAAATAGAAAAGTTTTTGTATGCATAAGGAAAGATAAGAGTTTTGTCAGATTCTTATATCTTACGTCTTAAATTTTTACTTCTGTGTTTACCTCTGTGACTGCAATCAAGTTTCATGGATACAACAAAGAGCTAGTTTTAGTCTGGTGTAGGACAACAGAAAAAAGTCAGTTTCGTTTTTTTCTTATTAATAAGTAAATACAGGGCACAACAGAACAAAAATTGGTTACAGTTTACTACCAAAGGTGAGAGCTATCCCATGCAACCCAAGTGTATCCATCCCCAGGGGACGTCCACAACATTTTAGACATTTATCCATGCAAGTACCAAACAAAGCGAAAATAAAAACAGTTATTTTCAAAACCCAAAGGAAATACGTGATTCTGTTATATAACAATTATACACACCAGGAACAAGAATTAGTCACAGCAGCATCTCCCTGGGCTCCCTCAAGGATATTCTGAGGCAAGTTGCTGACTTCCAAAAAGAAGACAACTTAAGCATCTGCAGAAATACTTGAAAAGCATTATATTGTGTACAGAAATACTTCCTTCATGTGGGGCATAGTAGCTCCTATGCACAGGCTCTGGACCTATGTTCTTCCTTGGTTTTGGACAAGAGACTGCGTGAGAAGGTAGAAGATATGAGACTCTCAGAGACATTCTCAAAAACATTGCCAGCTTATCTATTAATTTGACTTCTACAGTGCTTACAGCTAACACAAAGAATTTCACAAATGATGCACACACAATTTCTGTGAAATTAATACGGTAAGAGTGAGAGCAAGCCAGAGCAAGATGGCCCTCTGCATCCCAGTTTGCAGCTATGGGTTGTGCAGCACTTCTGCAATTCTCTTCCGTAGGTAGGTCACAAGAGCGCACGTACCCCGCACTGTGCAGGGAGGGCTGTGAGAGGCCTGAATAATGGGAGTGGGACTCAGGAAAGAGTTGTACTGCTAGAGAAAGAACAATAAGAAAAGCAATTTGACAGGCACCCTGATGTTCCTTTAGCTGGTAAAGGTCTTTCCATGTGCTTTGCTTCATAGATATGCATGAGAGCACAAAATCCCACCTCCTCATCATATGACTCCAAGGAGATTCTGTTGCCAGGATGCTGCAGCATTCTTTACCTAATTTGATTGTTATGTGGGACAGCACTGACTTGAGAGACCACGCTATTCTCCTTTATGTGATGTGCAATAACTCAAATTCATACAGCTATTTACACACACATGTTGCTATTAATAAAACTGTTTTTATTAGAAGATAACGAATTTCTTTATTTTTATATTATAATTTTTTCTTTCCTTATTGGTATTTTTTTCTATAGACAGGTTAACCAAGTATGCATGTTAAAAATCGCTTCCCTAGTTTCTGCCATATGATCTCAATACAAATGCTTTTAATTTCCAGATGTAATGAAAAGATCCTCTTGTGCATTTATAAAGGCTCTCCTGGATGTTACTTTCTGGTTATAAACTGCTTTCAAAGCTGTTTAGGCAATAGCAAGTAGTTCATGATATAATCCAATAAGCACAGTGTCATTCTGGGAAGCGACAGGCAAAGAAAAGAAAATATAAAAATCTACACTGAAACACGAAACATAGAAACATAAAATTGTGTTTATTTCTGAAGGCAAGGAGAGAATCTTTTTTACTAAACATTTACGTAGTGTGAAAAGCAAGCCTAGTCTAGTCATGAAAAACTACACAGTGCAATTTCATTTTATATTGAGGAAAAATGTCTTCTGAATGCCATTATCTTTGCTGTGAGGCTGCTATACTGGATTTTCAAGGTGTCCAGTTTGAAGAGTATGTGCACCTGAAGCACCCACATATGCTTCTGGAGTGACGAGGAGGAGTCACATAATTTCTGGGTGGGAGGGCTGTTACGGTACAGCATGAGAAGGAGAGGGGCGGCGCATACCTTTGGGATTAACTGAACTGTAAGTAGATGTTTATGGATGATCTACTCATATGAAGCCCCTTTAACACTACTGCAGAAACAACTAGGCATTTCCAGGGTTACAGTTCACTTATCCCAAACTGAATGTCTGAGTTGGGTCTTATCTCACCCTTAATCTGGCACTTCTTTCTAGCAGCTGTAGGGAGGTATTAGGGCTCAGTTGTAGTGGGTAGATAAGAGGAATCCTTCCACCAATACTTGTTAGAGACACAGCTGAATTAGAAGCAGAGAAGACAAAATCCAGTGCATGAAGTAGAGGAAAAGGCATGTGTAAAACCATCCAGGAATGGGATCTGATTCAGGATGGGGAAGGGATGGGAGAGCATTATGGCCAGAACAGTTCTCTGTTTCTGGAAGGGGGCCCATCCTTAGCTGGAGGGACACAGTGCCAGCAGCTTGAGAGAGAAGTCCATGCAGACAAAACGCTTAACACTGTGCACAGTGTAAATGAGCGAATGGAGTTGATCTCTCAGGGCACAGCTATTTCCTGGCCTAGCACCAAAATGCAAGTGATTCTTCCTCAGCCTATATGCCATACAGAAGAAGAAAAAGATGTTGTGGAATCCTGCTTGAGCAAACTTCTCTGACCTCCACAATATTGCTGATAGCACTATCTGTTTGCTTGGAAAGGCTGAAAATGCAGGTGGTAGATATCATGATGCTTAGCAGAGCTAATTCAAATGGGAGCTTCTAGAAGCTTTTCACTCTGGATTACATGAAAGGCTTGGTGGGTGACACTGCAGCCTAGGTCTGTCCTAAGGATTGGCAACTGTTGGAGTCAGATCTTGTTGATGTAACCTAAAGTCTAGAGATGACCCATGGGCCACCATTTGAAAATTTTGCTTTACAGCACAATTGCTCTGTATTATTCTTGCAATCTAGGAGAATCATATCCTATCTCATCCCCAAAAGGACCTGGATACAGAAGACCTGATGTGATTCTGTTGTATGGCAGATGAATTCCATGACTGGGTTACTGATGATGTAGTTTGACATTACAGCCAAGCAAATTCACCAGCCAGCTGCTACCAACACTGGTGATTCTTTCCCCCCACCGCTCTTTCTTCATGCCCTGGCAGGTGGAAAGGTGTGTGTTGGAGGAACTTCTTTGACTCAAGGAAAGAGAAGCAGTGGTGTGTGCATGGGGGAATGCTAGCACATAGGTCCTAACCCTTCACCTGGGCTGGCATTTATCTACATAGCAGTGAAATGGGCTAAAGAGCTAACCTGGCATAAAAATTAGCAGTTAATTTGACAACCATTCGTCAAAGGACTGAGTAGCCACGGCAGCTCCAAATTACTTAGCATCCAAGGCAAAATTGAGCTTTGTTGCCTTTAATTTGCTTTGGAAGTAGATAACGTAAACAGGAAAATCTGTTTACACAACATGAGTATCCACAAACGGACTTATTCTGTAATGCTTATTCCACTGTATTTTACACTAACAGTCACAAACAGATGAGTTCCAAGTATCCAGCTGTTTTGTTGGTAAAAATCTGGTGGCAATCTAATCTAGAAGAGGTCTTTTAGCTTCCACTAAGGATTTTACAAATAAAAACACTTTGACTCACTGGTAGTAGTGGTACATGGTCTTTCATACGGAAGAATGCACAGGTAATAAAAAGATGAAAAAAAATTTCAGTATACTTTCTTAAAATTGACCTAAATAAAAACTGTCCCAAACCATACTCCACTCAATTCCTGCTTTATGCAAAGTGTATTTGCCCTGCACCCATGTAATTGTTTGTTTTGTAAAACTTTTATGAAAAAATGGAAATTCTAGGTTCTAACTATATTTCTTAGGAGAGGGGGAACAGGTGTAAAAAATGTGATACTACAATCAAGTCCACAAAGAAGCCTGTATCTTCCACAGTCTCTGCTCACATCTGCAGTATTGGACCAAAGCACAGGACAAACACTTGGCTCACTGCACTATGTGTTCTAGAAAGGGTAAATCTCAGGCAAATAATAGAAGATGCCACAGTCTCCCTGAGATGGACATTTCACATTTTTACACTGATTCCTATTCTATTTCGTTTAGAATTCTCCTCTTTAAATAGCTAAACACTGAGTTTAATTAGCTGTATTTAATAAGCAGAAAACATTGTCGTATTAAATATACATTCTCTGTGAAGATGTAGTTATGTTTGAAGAGAAAAATCTTCTAGCCTTCAGAATTACAGCTGCTAAGCAATACTTAGGCAAAGGAACTACATATTCCTTATTTCCTTCTTTACACTTCTTGTACGTTACCACTACATACGTGTTAGATAGCTGTGGCCCAAAAGCAGAGCCCCAGATCTGAGGCTTTCCAAGCTATTTGGGAGTTCAGGAATAACGGAGTACTCCCCATGCGAGGCCCTAGGCTCTGGAATCTGATTCCCACTTTAGTCTACTAGTTCCTGGATTTAGAAACATTCCAGGCATGCTACATAGTCTCTCTTATCTTGCAGGCGTTCAAAGAGGAGGCCTGAGAGATGGAAGGGCTGGAAATATGAAGAACAACGTAGGTGGGGTTTCATAACATTGGTCCCTAGAATGTCTTTATTTTTTGTGGGAGAATATGTAAGTAGGAGCATTCACAGCTGGAAATTCTGATGAACTGAAGTATGTACTGAAACCTTGCAGGCTTTCAGCATGCTAAATGCTGAAAGGTACTTAGAGCTGTGGGTCATTATACATGTCTTTTGCTTGTTCCACAACAAAAACAGTATGAAGAAACCACACAGTATAATTGAGTCCCAAATAACCGCACTTGCTAAATAATACACAAACATGCAAGATATAGCTAGGGGCATGCTGCTGCTCTGACTGGTTTCTGGCAGCTTCTATAAACACAGAGGGTGCTATTAAAAGGTTCACAAGTGATTTAAAGAGACACTAACGTATCCTTATACACTAAGAAATCAAATTGGTGCTGCAGAAATCAAATCAATAAATAAAAAGAAATGTAGACTGTAAAAAGAAAGCATTCCACTATGTTGTCCTTTGGTTTTTTATGAGAAAAAGTAAAACACAATGGTTGAAGGAATTTTGGTCAATAAGAATAACGTTCTTAAACACCACAAATCATAACTGAGAAAGATTCATAGAATAATGCTAAAATAATACTGAAGTGGTCTGAGAACTGAAGTGGTCTGAGCTACATCTAGTTTCAGCAGCCTGTGAGGTTATTTAATGCATTGTATTTATGCTGTAATTGTTAACCAAACAAGTAATAAATAATTATATACAAATCTCCCTCCAAACCAAAATCAAAACAATAAAAACCTTTAACATAAGTGCAATAATACTAACTACAAAGACAGACATATCCACATTATGGCCCTTTTATACCACTCAGACAAAATACAAGGACATTAAAGCAGGCATAAATGCAGATATGATTAAGCCCATCTTAAAGAAGCTTTTGTGTAACTGAGAACTGCATTTATTGAATTAAGTTCTCTCTATTTTACCACTTGTGCTGGGTTTGGCTGGGATAGAGTTAATTTTCGTCATAGTAGCTGGTATGGGGCTAGGGTTTGGATTTATGGTGCAAACAGTGTTGATAACACAGGGATGTTTTTGATATTGCTGAGCAGTGCTTACACAGAGTCAAGGCCTTTTCTGCTCCTCACCCCACCCCACCAGCAAGTAGGCTGGGGGTGCACAAGAAGCTGGGAGGGGACACAGCTAGGACAGCTGACCCCAACTGACCAAAGGGATATTCCATACCGTATGACGTCATGCTCAGCATATAAAGCTGGGAGAAGAAGAAGGAAGCGGGGGTGGGGGACGTTCGGAGTGATGGTGTTTGTCTTTCCAAGTAACGGCTATGCATGATGGAGCCCTGCTTTCCTGGAGATGGCTGAACACCTGCCTGCCGGTGGGAAGTAGAGAATGAAGTCCTTGGTTTGCTTTGCTTGCATGTGCGGCTTTTGTTTTATGTGTTAAACTGTCTTTATCTCAACCCACGATTTTTCTCACTTTTACTCTTCCAATTCTCTCCCCCATCCCACTGGGGGGGAGTGAACGAGCGGCTGCGTGGGGCTTAGTTGCCAGCTGGGGTTAAACCATGGCACCACTTTCTGCACAGGCGTTAAATGTAATCCCTCTGGTGTTCACATAGCATAATCCCAAGTGCCTTTAAAGATAGCAGTGATAGACATTACTGTTAAGTGTTCTTTCATATTGATTGATTGTACAATACATATCTCCAAACACAGTACGAGAGAACACTATCTTGTGTCTGTTTATATATATGTGTGTGTGTACATATACGTATATTTATGTGCATATATTTATATATCTGTGTGGCTCATTACAGACAACAGTGCAGTTCAGTTTTGATTGCGTCATGTTACATCTGATGTTCTGCGATTACACAATTCAATGCCCTATCAGGGTGTAAAAGTGAAAAATGACAGAAGAACCATCTCTGAAAATAAGTTTGAAATGTCCTACCTTGTGCATTATTAAAATTAGAGCTTTAACAATACATCAGCACACACCCTCATATAGCGTTTTCACTACAGACTTTCCCAGTTAGCAGAGAAGTGGGGCCATGGGAGAACTCCTGGCTAAATTACAGTCAAAGAAGTTTCTGTCTTGAACACCAAATATATAAGAAGTGCAACCAAGATGAAAGTGCAACCTGCCTACAAAAAAAGATTTCAGAGGTGGTGAACAAAGTGATGCACTCTAATGCAGAAGGTAAATGTCAGAATCTCATGTTCTTTTCCATATTTACTGACAACATTAGTGAACTGGCTAACATTTCAAAGAACCGAAGGATAGATAGTAAAAAATTATTTTTAAGTGAGCATCAAACTGATACCATTCCATGAAATCACTACATTATTAGATTTGCATTCACTGTATTGTGTTCAATACATTCAATACATTTTTAATGCATTCTCAACTTAGGGTGAAAGATGCTAAACACAGCGTAAGAGACAACCATATAGCGCAATGGGTCACATAGGGTTTATTTATAATGCAGATTCTTTGTGGGGAACTTTTGCACAGCCTAGAATTGGTAGAAAGTCATAGTCTTGTTAAAAGTTGTTTCCAGGGAACTGACTGGAATCAGGACTGAAGATTCCTGAGAAGACAGAATTGTTTGGGTGTGGCTTATCAGCACCTCTCATGAAGGATGTATACAGCATAAATGCAGAAGTTGTACTTGGAGGATATCCAAAAATCACATTAGTGATTTCTCTCCAAAGAGCAAATAGCCAGTAAGGTGCCAATTTCTACCATATGGCAGCAAAGTGAAGATATTTAACTTACACATTTTTTTCCAGATGTGATGTATGGGAGTGTTTGTAAATTAATATAGGCATTTCTTATGAAAGAAGCAGCAAACCTACCATTGTGGCAGCCCAATCCTCAGTTACACTAAAGCTGTTTTATACTTCTCTGGCACAACCAGGATGTTAAAGAGAGCAAAGAATATCTGAGAATATCTCCTCTCCAGTCAGCCATTGCTAGCATTAAGGGATCTAATTTGAATCCCTGATACAGGGGATTGGGACACAACTATTCTGTGCTTTTTGAGGAAAGTGCAGTACAAGGAAGAAGTCCACCTACTCGTTTTACCTGTCTTTGTTATGTGCATCTGTTCTAATTTATTAGCTCCCTGAGGCAGAGGCATTTTGAAAAGCACTTGCCCAACATGCAAATTCAGCACAGGCAATCATCTCTAAACAACTTAAACAGCCCTCTCTCCTCTGCCTTCAACTTTTTTTTTCTGCAGATTCTCCAGTGGTGTAAAATCAAGCAGCAGCTTCCAAAAAGCCAAACAATTCAGTACCTGCCTCTCCTAGACTGATGTAAGCAATGGTTTTGTGGTTATAAAATTTGCATCATGCTTCTCAATGTCATTTCTGTGAGTTTGATTCTCCTTCCAATCAAGTCAATGGGAAATTCAATACCAACATCAGCAAGGCAGAACTGGTCCAGGACTCATGAATATCCTTCATCTAGCAAAGGAGTTTGAGGGCTGTTCTTTCCACTGTTGGAGTGGGCAGTGCAATTATTGAGGCAGTTTGTGGGAACCACTGGAACTCACATGTCTTTCTGTTCTCCATACCAAAATGGAGAGAGCGAAATTTCCAGTGGAAATGTTTGAGCAATTAAAAAAACACAACAAGCAGGGAGTAGTTAAACTCCAGGGCTCAGTATAAACATACTTGTTTGGTTCAAAATGTTTTAAGAATGAAAACGAGGGGCCCCGTCGCTCCCTGCCTTGAAAAGGACTGTGACTAATGTGAAAAATGTTCTTGAATCAGAGCAGGAAAAAGTATGCCCTCTGTTTTTTGGAATACTTCCTTGGTATTTTTGATGAAGTGAAAGCTTTCCTTGGAGAACACACATTGCCTCCTGTAATGTACGCCTGATGGGAGCAGGGAGGAAAAGGCTTCCCTTTTCAGAAGCAAATTGGAGGAAAAAACATAAAATTCAAGGAGAGCAATGAAGCAAAACTTTCAATGGAAGAAATAGACCTAGTTATGCAGGTGTTTCATTGCTAATCACAGTTTACTGGCAAGTCTCAGAATCAAGAATATTATGTCATATTAGGCTGAAGGAGTCTTGAAATGTAAGTGAGAGTAGGTAATTCAGTATCCATATGATATAAAGGTTAAGCTGAATCATAGTCTTCAACCACATTATGAAACACTTCCATTCAAAAAGGACACCAAAGCCATTGGCTTTCTCCAGCAAACATTATATAATGTGTAAAATAACAGACCAAATGTCTGAGATGTGACAGAGAGCATGAACACCTACCTCATCATCCAAGCAAGATGAAACACAGTATTGCTGGGAAATAAAAAGAAACAGAATAGCAAAAACACCCTGTCCCCTAATTTGGAGGATCATTATGCAATGTAAAGTATTATTGACTAAGACTGTTTCAAAAGCAATAGTGATAAAATTAAGTTTTCTAGTTGGAAATAAAAACTAAGTATAGGAGGCAAAAATTTTCTTCAGGTGTCATCATCAACTGGCATCATTGTCACTAGAAGCACTGGTTTCAATTCGATAGAATATTCACTAAACATGTAATATAGGAAATCCCCTGTGACCACCTATTCTACCTCCTGTTTGATTCTGGCTATGAGATTTCTTCGGACCAGCTTCTTTACAGAATCATTCTTTCCTTGGAAAAGGGCCCTTTTGAGATATGTAAGCCTGACCTATCCTTTTATAAGTAAATGCACGCACGTATTAGGCCATAAACAAGACTTCTCCAGATGTAGACCATAAATATTTACTGAACATTTCAACTGTTCGTGGACCAATTCTTTTATTAGAAGGGAATAGAATCAAAACTTCTAGTTATCCTTTAACTCTGCTGACTATAAGCTCATCCTCCTGTACTTACTTCTCTTACTACCTTTCTGCATTTCCTAGCTTCTGCTTTAGAATACAAATTGTTTAGTTTTCCCTTTTTTGATATCTATTATTTCTGAAATAGAATCATAGAATCATAGAAT
>NW_009194454.1:8069-12944 GCF_000690835.1 Fulmarus glacialis | reverse complement strand
CCAGCACCCAGAGGTGCCCAGCAGGCAGCACCTGGATTAGGTTAAGGTTAGTGTCATGAGGGTTAAGTTTAAGGATTAGGGTTGGCTTATGATGATGGTTTATGGTTTGCTTAGGATTACGGTTAGCAGTAAGGTTTATGGTTAGAATTAGGTTTTGCTTTTAGAGTTTAGTTTGTGGGTTAGTGTTGAGTTAGTGTTTTTGGTCCAAGCCCAAAACACAGAGCCAACATCTTCAGTAGAAGTGGCCACCACCGCACAGAAGTGGCCAGGAACGAAAACGGTTGGTGGCCCTCACCCTCCCTCAGCAGTCCATTCTCAAGCCCAACAACGCCACGGCTCTGCGCTTGCTCTAAGCCTAACCCTAAATATCACTGGAGTCCAAGCCCAAAATGGACACCTACCACTTTAAGCTCTGATACAGAAGTGCCCAGGGATGAAAACTGCCTGGGGCCATCACATTCCCTTCGCAGTCCCTTCTCAGCCCAACCAACATGGGGAATTCTGCTCTTGATCTACAATCTCAATCTCTTTATCTCCAGAACTCAGCTCCAAACCAGATACAAACCACCTCAGGCTGCCCACAGAAGTGGCCAAGACTAAAAGCTCTTTGTGGCTTTCACCTCTCTTTGATAGCTCCTTCACAGACACACCAACAGCTGGGGTCCGTGCTCCCTCTACCCTATAGCTCTTACACTCGCCGGAGCCCTGATTCTACATGGGAAACCAGTGCCTCGGATTCCCAAAGAGAACCGGCCAAGAGTGAAAACTGTTGCTTGCCCTCACCTTCCCTTGGTAGCCTTTTCACAGCAACACCTTTCAGTCCTGGCTACTTCTGCATGGGAGCTCGAGGTACTGGTTATGAGTCTTGAAACTAAGCTCCAGTGAATTTCAGAGATACGGGGTAGAGGAAGCAAAGTGGAGGAGGCATTTGCAGGGGGATTGTGCCTATTTGGATTGTGCATCCCGATTCTGCAAATTTGCTTTCTGCAGCAGGTTTGTGCAGCAGGTTTGTGCAGGAGGCCTGTGCCTGTTCCGTTTGTGCAGCGGGTTTGTGACTAGCCACAAATTGCAGCAGCTTTTGCAGCAGGTTTTTGCATACTCTTCCTCTGCAGCCGTTTTTGTGCATATTCTGGTTTTGCATCAGGTTTCTGCATATGCTGCTTGTGCAGCAGGTTTCTTCAGCAAGTTTGTGCATATTCAGTTTGTGCAGTAGGTTTGTTCAGATTCAGTCTGTGCAGCCGGTTTCTGTAGAGGTAATGTGCATAGTCAGTTTCTGCAGCAGGTTTATGCAGCCAGAGTTTGTGTAGCAGGTCTGTCCTTATTCAGTTTGTGAAGAGGGTTTGTGCATACCCAGTTAGCATACCAGGTTTGTGCAGCAGGTTTCTGCATCTGCTGTTTTGCAGTAGGTTTGTGCATGGTTAATGTGTGCAGCAGGATTCTGCAGATTAAGTTTGTGTAGCAGGTTTTATGCAGCAGGATTCGGCATATTCAGTTTGTGCAGATGTTTTTTTTCTTTCAGCGGATTGCTGTGTATTCTATTGTTGCAGGCATTTTGTGCCTTTTCAGTTTGTGAAGCAGATGTTTGAAGCTGATTTTGCATACTCTGTGCAGCAGGTTTCTGCAGAATGTTTCTGCTTAGTCAGTTAGTGCAACTGGTTTGCACTTACTCAGCTTGCACAGCAGCTTTGAGCATATCCAGTTAGCACAGCAGGTTTTTGCATATTCAGGTTTGTGCAGCAGGTTTGCACAGGAGGTTTGAGCATATCCACTCGGTGCAGCAGGTTTTTGCGTATTCAGGCTATGAAGCAGATTTGTGTAGCAGGTTTATGCTGCGGGTTTGTGCATGTCCAGTCAGTGAAGGAGGCATTTGCAGGGGAATGATGGCTATTCAGATTGTGCATCCAAATTCTGCAAATTCACTTTCTGCAGCAGGTTTTGCTTAGTTTGTTTTACCTGCATGTTTCTGTGGCAGTGTGGTTACAGGTGTCAAGGCACATGGGAGAATATGGGCAGGTATGTAGAAAGCTTGTAACCTCCGATGGTCTGGGACTTCACTCCCGAACAAGTGCGGGATCCTGATGAAGTGAGAGAATATTTGAAAAGAAGATGCCCTGGCTATTCCAGAGAGGCACAACTTACTGCACTGTGCTGGGGCCTGGCCTGCACCTACTGAACACTGCTCAGTACTATTCAGCAACCTCAAGAAGAGAGAATCTCTTGATCTGAAAACATACCAACAGATACTGCGGCTAAACCAGAGACCCAGCCTTCAACTATACCTGTTGCCCCTATAATTAGGAAAAAACAATGGAAACAGACGTCAACTCATTTAGTAATGGATGAAGAAGCTTCTCCTAAGAGGGAGCAGAAGAGAGAATCAGAAGAGGCTGCCTGTTCTGCAGCAGAGCAGTCACAAGAACAGGAGGGGGAAAGGACTCAAATCATAAATGAGGCAGAAGCCACCCAATCCCTATCCCTAAGTGAGCTGCGATATATGCGAAAATATTTTGGCGGTCAACCAGGCGAGCAAATTATCAACTGATTACTCCGATGCTGGGATATTGGGGCCAGTAGTCAGGAATTAGAGAGTAAGGAAGCCCAGCAGCTGGGATCCCTTGCTAAGGATAAGGCCATTGACAAAAGGATTGGCAAAGGGGCTGGAGTCCTTGGTCTTTGGAGGGGACTCCTCTCGAGTATGAGGGACAGGTATCCCTTCAAGGAAGATCTTGCAAATTCCTGAAGCAAGTGGACCACCACCGAGGGAGGTATCCAGTATCTGAGGGAATTAGCCATGGTGGAGGTGATCTATAGCAAGCTGGATGACAACCAGATATCCAATGACCCGAATGAAATCCAGTGCACACGGTCCATGTGGGGAAAGTTTGTACAAAGTGCACTGACGTCATACGCCAACACCCTGGCGATAATGAGTTGGATGGACACAGAGGCACCAACTGTGGATGGATTGGCCAGACAACTCAGAACTCAAAGAGAATCTTGCCTCCTCCCTACAGACCTGTGTCTCAGCTGTGGAGAAGCTGTCCCAACAACTGTCCCAGCAATTAAAGGATAGGTCTTCCTCACCCATACCGACCAAAGTCTCAGCTATTAAATCAGCTTTTTTCTGTTCAAGGGAGAGGGTACCCGTGGCACACACCACATGCCACCCCTGCGTGACCAGGGGAGGGACATGAGGAAGTGGGATGGTGAGCCTACCTGGAGACTAGATACAAGAACTGCAAGAAAAAACAACAGCCAAAAGGCATTCATCCAGACAAATTAACTGCTTCAATGCCTGTTGGGCAGAGTAGAAGGGCTGATCTTACTTTTGACCCTGATGAAGGGACTTCTGGTTTGCAGTTACAAAAATCAAGTAATGAATACTCTGACCAGGAATAGAGGGGCCCTGCCTTCGGCCAGAGGAAAGGGACAACCAAGTTTACTGGACTGTGTGGATTCGATGGCCTGGCACATCAACCCCACGGCAGTATAAAGCTCTAGTGGACACCGGTGCACAGGGTACTCTAATACCATCAGATTACAAAGGGGCAGAATCCATCTGTAGTTCTGGAATGACAGGAAGATCCCAACAGCTGTCTGTGTTGGAGGCTGAGGTAAGCCTAACTGGGAAAGTGTGGCAAAAGCATCCTATTGTGACTGGTCCAGAGGCTCGATGTATCTTTGGCATAGACTACCTCAGGAGAGGGTTCTTCAAGGACCCAAAAAGGTACCACTGGGCTTTTGGTATAGCTGCCTTGAGTCTGGAGAGGATTAAGCAGTTGTCTAGCTTGCCTGGTCTCTCAGAGGATCCATCTGTGGTGGGGTTGCTGCAGGTTAAAGAAGAGCAGGTGCCAATTGCCACCATGACAGTGCACTGGCAACAATATTGCACCAATTGAGACTTCCTGATGCCCACCCATAAGCTGGTTTGGTGATGGAGAGTCAAGGAGTGATCAGTAAGACTCATTCACCCTTTAATAGTCCCATATGGCCGGTGCAAAAATCTAGCGGAGGGTGGAGGCTAACATTGGACTATCGTGGCCTGAACGAAGCCATGCCAGCACTGAGTGCTGCCATACCGGACATGCTAGAACTCCAACATGACACTGGAGTCAAAGGCAACCAAGAGGTACATGTTTTACTTGATCCCTTTGGCAGCAGAGCTCAGGCCACAGTTTGCTTTCACGTGGAGGGGTATCCAGGACTGCCCCAGGGGTGGAAACACAGCCCTACTATTTGACATGGATCGCTACAGACTGCACTGGAACAAGGCGAAGCTCCTGAACACTTGCAGTATATTGATGACATTATTGTGCAGGGCAAGCTGCCCCTAGGGAGGTCCCACTGTATGTGCTGACACAGGCTCTGAGTCATGTGAGGCTCAATTAATCCCTTGGTCTTGGGTGCCAGGAGGGCTGCAATAGCACTGAAAGCAACCTTATTCATGTTTGTTTCGAGCAGTGCCTCACTTTTACAGCGTGTCTGGTTCTGGACTCAGAGCCTGCATTGGCTCTGCCAGCTTGTGGTGCCTCCTTGAAGGCTTGGGACAGTCCTTTCCGAAAAGCCCTGCTTGCACCTGAACCGTTGCCTTCTGCCATGCAGCAGACTGGGGTGCTCATGAGGGTTGTGACTGGAAGGGGTGAGCCATGGAATAGACTCTGCTCTTGCCAAGAACTTGATGCTACCTCCCCACCTGCTTTTTCTTTAGAAGAATGGTTTGCTCAATTTGAGTCTTGCGGGTCCCTGTCCTTTGGATTGAAATTGATTTGAAATTCTTTTAGAAAAACTTCTTACTGCAGTATTGCTCTCCTCTTCAAGCCAATTCCAACTGTAAAAACCTTTTGCAGCCTCTTGTGTTCAGGTTTTGGTGGTGGG
>NW_009194454.1:0-8042 GCF_000690835.1 Fulmarus glacialis | reverse complement strand
TTCCTCAGGGAATGTAAATGAGACAGGTGTATTTTTTACATTAGAGCTTCCCTGCTGGGCTTTTGTAGGACAATTTCTGTTTGGCCAAGCTCTGGGAGGAGGATTTTGCCACTTTTTCTTCCTGTGAAGGAAGCTCTGCTCTCACCTGGGTTTACTGATGGGCTGTGGCTTGTCCTGCTCTGCAGAACAGGGATGTGCCTGATCACCGCTGAAGAGAGACAGAAGAGATTGGCAGCCAAATGGAGCACAGGTAAAGTCTCCAGTCAGGGGACATTTTACTGAGCAGGGTATGGGTGGTGGTGGGGGTAGTGTGCCCTATGAAGCAGGAGGCCAGGGACTGCCCTGCACTGGTCAGTCAGCCCAACACAAAGAGGCCAGAGGCATAGAGGTGCAATAAGCTATATCTGCTGGACTGAACAACTGAAGGGCACTCACACATTTCAGTGCACTCACACATTTCAGTGCACACATATACTGCGGCCATCTGTGCAGTCCCAGAACCCAGCTCTGCCGGATGGAGAGCCAGGCTGTGGATCAGCACAGAGTAATTAATAACTCATTCTTCTGTCATTGGGATTACAATCCAAAAATCACCATTCTAGCCATGCTTTGACTGTGCTCCAGAGCTCTGCCCTTCTTGCAGGCTGCATCCAAGAGCAAACGCAGGATTTCAGCTTTGTCCTGGAGCTCAGACCACATACGGCTCCCATCAAGTATTGGGAGTCTGAAAGGGCAAAACTTGTTGCTTGGGGAGTGGATAGGGAGTGATTATGCTCAAAACCAAACTGTCACCAAAATCGGGAATAAACCTCTTAACCACAATGCAGCATTAAGAAGCAGGCATTCTCTTTATTACAGCGCTGAATGCACAGGGGATTGTTCCACCTAACGTGCATGCCACGTGTTGCATCAGTTAAAGCTTGTATCATCCTACAACATACATATACATAGATTTCCCCAAAGAATTATACATATTCATTCTATTTCCAGGAACTAATTGTCATATTTACATAGTTATTACGCATGCGGCTTGGGTCTCTGAGGGACCTCCATGGGGGTCTTTGGTGGTCTCTGTGGGTCCCTTATAGTTGTTGAAGACGTTTCTTTTAGTGTCCTTTCCATGAACTCTGAGTCTTCTTTTCCATATATGGTCTTGTCTTTGCTTATCTCTCTGTCTGTAAAAGTTCTCAAGTTCCTTATCTTGGTGTCAATTGGTGTCTGCTGGTTTATCTACACTCCTCCAGGATGTACCATTCACAGTTGTAAATTATGTCTTTGGGTGCATTCTTGTTTGAGGCCCCTTATAACAAAACTAGCTTCTTTCTACTGTAGGCTGTCTGTAACCTCAAGTGGGACTGGCACCTAGCCTCCTTAGAGAGGAGCGGCAATCCAGAGATCCTGGTTGGGATCTTGGGAGAAGCAAAACAAAACAAATAACAGAATTGCAGGCCTGGACAAGCAGGAGAGCTCCTTTCGGCTTTATCTGGGATGTGCTTGGCAGGATGTCCTGTGAGATTGCACTGGAGGGCCACGAGGCCCAGGGCTGCTGGGTGATCTCCAAGGAGCTCTCATCAAACCTGGGAGCAGTGAGGCACCCACCCACCTCCCTCAGCAAAGATCAAGGTAAGGAGCACTTGAACTTGAACTAAAACAACAGAACAAAGACACTGACCCTTCAAAAACTAATTAAAGAAAAATACCATTCACAGCACTTTTAAGGAAAAAGAAAAGCAGTGAGCATTTTACTTCAAGTAAGTTCTACTGTTTGGAGTTTCGCTAATATCAATGCAGAAACATTGAAAAGTGAAGTCTGACAAAAACAAGCTGGCTAAGGGGCTTCCAGGTCTGACAGCAATTTACAGTTGCTAATCAATATTGGCTATTCACTGGAAAGGGAGTACCTCTTTCTCAGCTATGTTACTTTCATCCTCCCAAAGCAACAGTCAAGCTAATGAGTTGTCAGGAATGTCACAACCTCCATTGCAGTAATGCAGGCAGCTCATTTTCATCTACTTGAGTGTGTAAGGATTTAGATTAGAACCAAGGAGCTGAAACAAGTTTTAACTGTGCTGTTGGTTCCTTCACTCACATGAGACAGACTTCACATTACAGAATGCAGATGATGATGTACATGATGGGGGATACTCTGAAATGCAACAGCAAGAACATTTAAAGGATTAGTTCAACAACAGCTATTTTGTTCCATTTCAGTCTAATGAAATTTCCGCAATTAAGTTCAGCATGTAAGAATGACAGGCTTGCATATCTATCAGTTCTCTTCTCTGCATCTTAAACCTTTTTCCCTCTGGGAAGGAATCACACTCCTCTCACTGAACCAGCAGAAACAGTTCATTTTGTACAGAACCTCAGTGCTGGGTATGCAATAGCATTACATGAAGTAAGAGAATACAGACTGTGTCCAAAAAATGCAGGCACTGGCACTTTATAGCATCCATTTCATTTCTATTCCAAACAGCTCTGGCTTTGGAATTCTTTATTTGGTTTGCAGTATGCTGAACACAGATCCTATGTCAAAGTTCTGCTAGGTCTCTTCCCAAGCTTCCCTCCCACCTCTTACCTGCCTGGGTGGATAACCAGTAATCCAGAACAGTACTAGATATAAGATCACAGTCAACTGAAGCTACTAAAAGAAGGCAGAAGTTGGCAGCATCAGATATGACTGCAGGGACACACTTTTCCCCTCTAACCCTCCTGTTCTAGGCTCCTGGAATACACGTAAAGCAGTAAGACTTCTGTCAAAATATAGGGGAGGGAGAAACATGTTCCCTAGGTGTGTGCCCTCCAGAACTGAAGTCTCTTCAGGTGCTGCCCAACCCCACCACTGAGCTAGAATTGCACTGCATCATGCAGCACCTGGAGAGATACCACTGCTTTCCATGAAGCTGGGGCAGATAAAGCCCTTATCCTGTAGAAGTGCTCTTTGCTGCATGGGGCAAGAGAAGAGGCACAGCTAGTATCTTCACTGGAAGGCAAGGTAGGGCCACCCTTCAGGCAGAAGTAGGTCTTGTAGAGTTTTTTTCATGTCTCTTTTCTGAAGGGTCTGCATTTCCTCCTTCACTCTAAAGCAGCTAGTTCCTCCAGGAGCTGCTCTTTCTCCTGCTGCAGCTCCTGCACCCGCTGTTTGTTCTGCTCTAGTCTGTCCTCCAGCCACTGAAGGAGCGGCCCACTGATGGCAGACATCTGGCTGCAGAGGTTCTTCGTGAACACTGGAAAGAGCAAGAACATATCATGCCAGTGCAAACACACAAGACACCCAGTGTGCTACAACAACCCCAAAGCCAGGAGCGTTAGAGACAGCCAAGGAAACCCTCCAACATACTGTCCAAGGCAACCAGACATCCCCACAGGAAAGTCAGAATCAGCAGCTTGCTAAACAGGGAGACAAGCTATTTTAATCTGACCTTTAGACACCCAGGGGAGGGATGACAGACCTACAACAGAAATCTGGAAATCTGCATATAAGTCATCATTGATGCTAATTGATTTCTAAATTCAGAAGCAAAGAATGCCTCACTTATTGAACAGGTGAGAATGGACAATGGGATATTTATCTTGGAACAGAAGTGGGATTAGGATTCACCCTATGTCACTGGCAAAAGCAAAGATGTCATATGCACGTAACATACAGGAAGTGCCAGGAGATGCAAGCATGCGTATAGATCAGCCAGACACTACTTTAAGACTCACCAAATCCAAAATCCCCTTGCTGTTCTAACAGCAAAAAAAAAATCCAACCAACCCAAAAAAACCCCCAACCCAACCCAAAGTCTATTGTAATTATAACCAATTGTACAAAGGTCAAAGGATACAACAGGATTCATAAACGCCAGGACTGGGTTATTTTACAGCCCTTGATGTTTTCCTTTAAACATTTAGTTACAATTCTGTTCCTCCACTAGACTTTATGTAATCAGATAACAGTCTCAGGGAATTCTCTGGGTTACACAGTGTTTGATTGGAAGTGAACTGTATGGCAAAGAAAAAGATAGAAGTTTGTGCTTTTATAGTTATTTACAAGTGCCTTTTATGGCAAAGGGAGGACTGTTACACAGCTCTGGTCTACTGCTCCCCAAAGTTAGAGCCAAACCAACCCCAGCTCAAGACTCTACTGTTCTGACTCTGGGAGCAGCATCCTGGATTCTCGCATGTAGAAAAGGAATCCTTACCTGAGCCATTATGAATCTTGGTTACAGAGTCTAGATGGGTGAGGCTAAGAGAATGAACAGAATGCAGGTGAGTGACAAGACAGCAGTGAATTGCATATTAGGCTATAGAACCAGCTACCTACAAGTCACTGACACTGCAGGCACATCTAAACCTCTTCACTTGTTGAAGCCCTGTACATTCACAAGGATAACAAAGAGTTTACAGCACAGAAACATCAATGTTGAGCACCAGAAGCAGAAAAGAAAAAAAGCTGATATTTAATCTCATTTTTCAGACTTCTTTTCAGCACTCTTACCCTGGTTAAACACTAATTACTGTCACACACAGACACATCACTGAAGTGCCACCATTAGCTCACACACGCTCTAGCTCTTTTTTTGTTGCAGCAAAGGAGCAGTTACGCTTAGCTCTTGTGTGCAAGACTGAGAGAACTTGAACTCCTTAATGTGAAGGTATTCAATCAGTTCTCCTACAAAGGCACATGAGCTGCTAATGCTTCTTATTTTCTATACCCCTGCTAAGGTTATGGTACTTTAAGTACAGCAACAGTAGAACATGTTAGCAAAGACAGTCTTAGAGAGGGGTGCAGCCCCAGTGTTGTTACCTATGAATTCTCCTGTAGGCATCTTGCTCTTCTTGGCAAAGGATCTTGGGCAGCTCTACAGCTGATTCCAGACACACTTTCCCAATGGTTTCATGGGGGACAACGTGAATAGGAATTTCAATCCTTTCATACCTAAAAAGGTATCAGATACAATTAACTTCAAAGCAGCAGAGGAAAAAAAAAGGACTTCTACAAACCTGCAACAGTCTGTCTGACACATGGCATTGCTGCAGGTTTATTTTTGGGAACACATGCCTGAGTTGATAGGCAAATGGAAGCCTTTTATAGCCACACGCTTATCTTAAATTTCAATGATAAAATGCTAAAGCAACTAGATGGCCAGTACTGACAATATGATGCATAGCGCGTGTGTAGTTGGTGACTCTACACCATGCAACCCTAAAGCCTCGACCTCTAGAGTTGAAACCAAAGGGTGGGCCTTCTACACAATAGATTACAGCACAAATTCATACCCAGACTACAGTGTCCTACACCAAATCTTACGCTACTAAATTATCTAGGCTAGATTAATCAGTCCTAATCTTTAGATTCTCTTCAAGCAGCCTGCATTAGCAGAAGTAAGGAGAACTCGTTCAGCCATCTCTATACAATATTTGCTGCTCATGATAAGCCTAGAAGTCACTTATTTGAGACAATGCAGAAAGGAGAGACAAGACAAAATACAACCTGATGCTGGACAAAATATTCTTCTGCTGTACTCACTCTGAGCTCTTCTGGGCCTGAATAGACTGGAAACAGGTGTAGAGAATCCTGCCTGTCTAAGAGAGACAGCAGAAGGTCAGATTCCAAGAGCAAAAAATCATCTAAAACCACACATTCCTTTAGGAAGCAGAATATGCTTTCAAATAGCATTTTAACAGGTTGCAAAGGTACAATGCTTTTCGCTTTGATTGGTATGCTGGAACTGTTTACAAGCAGATACTGACAGATCCATTAACTATGAAAAAAGTCTTAAACAGTAGCTACCTTGAAAACCTAGACACGACACAGCACTGTCAGCTTATCTCACACTATAGCAGCATCTCCTAAAGAGGCTAGAGGCACAGAGGTGCAATAAGCTGTATCTGCTGGACTGAACAGCTGAAGGGCACTCACATATTTCAGTGCACACACATACCGTGGCCATCTGATGCAGTCCCAGAACCCTAGTACCCGCCCAGCTCTGCTGGCTGGAGAGCCAGGCTGTGAATCAGTACAGAGTAATTAATAACTCATTCTTCTGTCATTGGGATTACAATCCAAAAATCACCATTCTAGCCATGCTTTGACTGTGCTCCAATCAGAGCTCAGCCCTTCTTGCAGGCTGCATCCAACGATTTCAGCTTTGCCCTGGGGTTGATGTTTCTCATGAGTTCTCGGAAGGTTTATTGCCATTTTTAAGTTGTCTACCTTCGTGTTTTTGTCCTCAATGAAGCAGGAAAAGATAAGCCCTACAAAACCTTGGTCCATCATCTGATACATAGCTTGTGTGCGGACATCTGCAGACAAAGAAGTAAGAGAATGAGAACTGCACTGTTCACCTGAAGGAGTGGAAAAAGATTTGCCACCTTCTGAAGGGTGACTTGGAATTTGGTAACAAATGTCAAAAGCTTTATTTTAAAGTACTTACTCAGGTGACTAAGTTAAAAAAAACCTGATACAATTTAAAATGTAATTAAATAGCAAAGCTTTAAAAATACAAGATGAGTTAACAAGAAATGATCTTAGCATCAGCCTGGTGCCACAGATCACTATATAGCCATAATGTCCAACACGTATAAGATACTCATGCAATTCTTTCAAAAAAGTTTTCGTTTTTGCATTAACGCTCACAGTTGTCAAAAATTATCACAGCAGGCCTATGATTCCCATAGCTTTTTTTTTTTTTTTTGGCTATTCCCCACACCCTAGCTCTAGTTTTCCTGTCTGGAAGAACAGTAGTACTAGTAGTAGCTGATCTGTGACTACTGAGTCACGTGCAGTTTGAGCACCAGGGGCACACAGGCAGCAATGGGGCTATACTGAAGCCCACCCAGACAATCTTGTCCTACCAGAGGACATTTGAGAAACCAAACCTTGATAGTTGGGATGTGCAGGTCTGAAAATCCAGTAAATTGAATAATACACTTAGACAGCTGTGAGTTTTCATACAGAACCTAGACCAAGAGTGCTCTTACCGACATGTGATGGCCAGACAGTAATATGAGGATGAGAGTGATACCAGCCCACAACTCTCATGGGACGTCCTGTCATTTCAGCCAATCTGTGTGTGAGTCAAGGTGCTTTTGAAACCAACAGAGCAAATGGAAGTCGGTTTTTGTACAAGGAAAACCAGCAGAGTTTTAAAAGAGTTTCTCATCAGTCAACAGAATTCCAGATTCCTTCAGAGGGATGACAAGATACGCAGCAGGAAGCTGATGGAAGCCTCTTCCCCAGCACTGGCAGGATGCCACTGCTGCAGAAGCAAATTGGATTTTGTTTGCACGTGGCAGTAAGCGACATGGCAGCAAGCTGTCCAAAACAGCACCCTTGAGTGTACGTAGGGGAAATGCTCTCCAGTGCACCACACTTGGAAGCAGAGACTTGTCAACCTTTCATCTTCAACTGCTACCCTCCCCCAAAAACATACTTCAGTTTTATTTGTGACCAAATACAAAAAAATTATAAAAAACAGTTATAACACAATTCCCCTGCAAATGCTGGAACCAACAAAGACTCCAGAGAATGGCAACTGCCAACACAGCCCTCCAAACCGAACAGTTGTAAAAGGGAAGCAGCAGACAACTTCAAGCCAACTAGAACAAGTCTAAAACCAGCACATAAAAAGATGTCTGAGGTAAACGACTCCACTGGCGAGTTTGCTGCTGTTTCTACTAAAGGATATCTCTGCTTCAGTAGAAGCAGCTGAAAGCTGCTCTGGCGAAATTTCCACACGATCTTTTCTCTTATCAGAGCGGCGCAGGATGATCACAGAATGGATGTGAACAATTCGGCTGGTGTCAACCTAATGACACAGAAGGAAAAATCGATCATTCCTCTACTAAAGAAATAACCACCCTCAAAGAAAAGGTTGGCTCCTGTACCTTCAGTAGGGAAAAGGTAAGCACGAAAGTACAGTCAAGCATGCAGATGGGAAGCTTTCCTGACTCTAAGCTTTGGCTTTCACAGCAGCTGGAACTACGAGTCGGCGCTAGCCAGGAGCGGATAGCAGAGGCCGGAGGCGCAGCGGCACGGCTCTGCCGGGGAATCG
>NW_009194453.1:27060-37919 GCF_000690835.1 Fulmarus glacialis | reverse complement strand
CGGCGCCCCGGGCAGCCGCGACCTGGGGCGCTGCCTGCCTTTTCCGTTTTTTCCCTTTTTTTTAATTCGTTAAGGTTTTTACCCCGCGGGAGCAGCCGCTGCCGGGCAGCGCGGCGGCAGAGCCCCCCCGCCCGCACGCTTCAGCAGCATACCCACGCGTGTGCTAGGGGTGCCTCGCGAATTAAAAACGCGGGGGGTTACGCCTCAAGGGGAAAGTTTGCTTTCCGTGTTAGAAGGTCACTTGAATAATTTTCTAAGGGGTTTTTATCCCAGAAGGCAAAGAAGCGATTTAACACGTTACAGAGTATTTTTAACATGGAAGAAGAGAATAATTGTGTCTTTCCTAAAGCATTTAGGCCTTTCCTGAAAAGCACCAACCCGCTACTGGAAATAACGATTTACATTTTTGCAACACTGTACAAGCTAGCGGGGAAAGGTAAATGCCCTGGGCATTAGCACCGCTCCTGCTCCTGCAATCACAGAGGGGCGGCACGGACACGTACAGGTTTTATTCTTCCCACCGCTGAACGGGCTGACTTCAGCTGTACCTTGTATTTTACAGTGGAGCAAGTCACAAATACTGTGTACCTATGTAATTTAAATATTGCTCTGGAAAAAATGTCAATATGTCACATGTCAAAAAAAGACTTAGACACAGAATTTTGCAGTGTTAAATGGGGGGACATTTAAGGGTATAAATTTTCTCAACGCTTGTAAAACTGCACTGCTATTTAAATGAAAATTTTCTTTCCAAAAGACAATTTTTCTCATCCTTCTTGAAAGTGTATTTCAATGACACTGTAAGTAACAGGTTGCCTAATACTAGTTTACAATATCCTGAAGTTACACTATAGAATTTGATACACAACTGGAGTTATTTTCACTTGTTTGTATTTTCTACAAAAACAATTAACAACAAACCCAAAACCAAACACCACTTAATGTGTGTGTATATATATATATATACACACACACACACACACACTCTCTCATATCACAAAAATAGTACAGTAGTTATACATGGGAAGTCATAAAGTGATTAGGATATTGATATCGAAATAAAGGAAACCTTACTGGCAGGTTTAAACACAAGATAAATAAAACAGGCTACTACTTTCTAATTACTTAAAAGCTTTTAAGAAATCATCATAAAAATGAGAATATAAAGTTCTAAGCAAAAGATAAAGCAAAGTTTTTGAGTGCAGAATTATTGCAATTAGACATAAATTAGCAATAGTAATTAGATATTACAAACGTGATACTAGCCTATTTAAAAAACTAGCAGGAAATATCATCATTATTCACAACTAAAAAATGGGAATCAAAATACCAGTGATCAACTGAATCAAAATTACATAGTGTTGAAAAAAATCACCAAATCATGAAGTCATAAAAGACATTAAAAATTGGGTTTTTTACATTTAAATCTGTAACAGTTACATTTAAATGTTCCAAATTAAACAAAATGTCTTAAAGCATTTATATGCAGTTACATACAGCTGATACAAAAAGAAGACATACTAGAGCACAGAATACTTTTCCTTCCCCTTTAATAAGAAAAATTCCAGTAATACTAGCCATACAAACAACATTCCAAAGAAATATTTAAACTAATTTCTGTCAACGCTGGGAAGAAAGTTCTGTTATAGTAGTCTTAGAATTTTTGAAAATGGTGACAAAGAAAATCACAGAACAACAGAACTATTAGAAAACAAATATTTATTTCAGAAATATCTTAATTTCGAAAATACTCACTGGCATACAATAAGCTCCTAGAATTAAAAAATAGCTGTCCAAACCTTGTACTTCTGTAATTTTCGTCAGATATTGAGGATGTGTTAGTAGGCCAGAATTGTAAAGTGCTTCAAGAGTTTAGCTCAATCTCTTAAAACAAAATAAAAGAACCACTACCCTAACATTGTGTTAAATAAAAACATTAATATATTTCTCAGACATTCTTCCAGTTTTTGTTTCTATATTTTCCCCATCTTTTAAATAAATTTGCTAAACAATTTTTCTTGTAATGTGCCAGCTCAAAAAAAAAAGTCAAGTAATCAAACATCTCTGCCTGGCAATAACAGCTCTTTTTTAAGCTACTTTTAGTGATAACTTGTTGCTTTAGTTAAATGTTATCACTTTTACATTAAAATAGCTTTGCTGCTAACTCACACACAAGCTGAGAAGGTGAACAGATACATTTGTGCAATTCAATAAGACTGAGCAAAAAGAAACACGGGTATTTATCTTATAAAAGTGCTACCATCCACAAAACACGGTGGCTTAAAGTAGTTACCTAAGAGATGTTATCCTCGGGCTATTAAAACATGTTTCTAAAATTACACAGATTCCCAGCTGGATGCTTTAAAAAAGCATGCCCACACACGCCTATGCTAACCTTTATTATCTGGCCATTTAATAATCTATTCTTTCTGTAATTCACAGGTTTAAAATCCTCCTTCTTTGAAAATATCCACAGAATTTAAAAAAAAAAAAAAAATCCATTTCTAGGCTGGTAACTACAGCACTGAAGTTAATGGGAGCTTTGCTAGGGTGATCAGACCCCCAAGCTCTTTTTAATAGCAGTTAAATGTCAAATATAAATACAACACCACAGTGAAACATATTCCTTTGACAGAATCTGGGACAAGACACTACGCAGCTGCTGTTAACAATAAAGAGCAAAACTGACGTTTAATAAAAAAAAGTGTTGGTGGTTACGAAGTTGTGTTCAAGCCTGCCTTTTGTTTGTGAAAAAGTCAATATTCCAACGTGTTAACTACAGCCACAATGAAATCAGCAGCTCCTGTTACTCCCAAAGAGTGGAGAGGTCCACGTCCGTGCAGCGTGTTACAGCTGCGTGATTATCATCATCTCGGAGAGGGAGATACTCTCCCTTTAAACTGCTAAACTAAAACATCTCTCCTGGTGTCTTCAAATATAAGTGCCTAAAGTTAAACATGCTGGGTAAAATCCTGGCCCTAGCGAGGTCGATGCAAAATTCAGCCGTGGGTTTCAATGGACCTCATCCAGGATTTTCACTGGGAACGAGTATCTGTAATTCCCTGTGAACCGAGAATCTCCAGCAAGCCTAGAAATGACGTCATTTTTATTAATATTTCTAACTTCTAAGCAACCATGCTCAAGAATTTTGGCCTTCAGTTCTTATGCATGACAAAACCAAGCCTTCCACAAACCTTGCAGAAAGACCAGAGGAAGATATATTTATATCTCAAATTGTCAGCAGCATATAGTTTGTACAAATGTTGTTTTGCTGATGTTGCTGAGCTACTTTAAAAAGTGAATACCTTGTGGGGTATGTAATTTCATCACCAATGTCAGATGACTTCTAAAGATGAAACTTCTCTGATGCAAATTACAAAAAGATGCTTTGAATATATTTGATATGATATACCAACTTTTAAGCTGAGGAATTAAGTCATCTTTATTTTTCCAGATCCGAGACATGCACTCACTAAGGGAAATATTTTAACTGCCACATATGTCAGCAGAGCGTGACTTACCCAATACTGAGATTTTAATAGTCACAAAACCCTAAATGTAATACGTAGCGTGTAGACCTGAATCAACATACATAATAAATCAACAAAGAAATAGTATCAAGGTCCGTTTTGAAAATTTTGTAAGGATATATGGTTGTATTGACGACGCATCTTTTAGGTACGTGTTACCACCCAGCCGTGTTTACGTGGTATGCATAACCAGTAAACAGAGCAGAAACTGCATTGTACTGTCCTTAAGATAGCAATACAGGAATGATTTTTCATGATTCTTCAGAAGCTGGGCTTGCTTTACATCCACATGAAATGCTGTCATCACGAGGTCCGAGCCCGGAGGATGAACTGCAGAAAAGGGGAGAGGGAAGAAAAAAAAAAAATTAAAAGGAGGAAATTGGTTTTCACAACACACTCAAAGCCTGAGTAACAGAGGAGAACTTTAATTATCTCCAGTCACAAAGAGAGACAGGAAATTTGGACTTTTAATTAGCCATTTGGAGTGCAGTTGGATATTTTTTTAGCAAGATAATTTAAACGCGAATAATTCAAGTCTGACTAAATGAAATTCACATAATCAGAATGCAGATAATTGAATTTCTACTGCATTCATTAATTCAGTGTGGAGGTGTGTGTGAAGACTTCTATGATGAGCTGTCACAGCTCAATAAAATCTCAGTCAATTAATTTTTTCATTATCTTAGTATTACATCAACAAAAAAAGTGAGGCATGCGCATGTGTATGTATGTATATATAATCTCAGAAAGAAAGGAAATACAGAAATCACCTCTCTGAATCAGAGTCCGCATCGTTTTTTCCTTTTTTTCTCTCTTCATCTTCTATAGGAAAGCGTCTGTTCAAAGAGGCGAACTTATGAATTGCATCGGCAACAGAGTATTTGGTCTGTCCAGACACACAAGCCTCCATATCTTCTGGGCTTAGCTGAGTCTGTAAGAAGAGGTGAAGCCTACTGTCTGAAAGCAATAATGCGTCTTGTAGGATCCTGGAAAAAGAAAAAAAGTCAAATGTTCTTACATAGATGCACATACACACGTATATTCTAAAGTGTTTTACCAGAACAAATTCTAAATGATGTCCTGCTTTTAAGTTTTTAGATGAATCCTAAATCAGTAACAGAAGGTAATGAACATATTAAAATGATTAGGTGTGTGTTACTTTCTTATTACATTATTTGGAACTTTAGGTGAGTAAAAACACGAAGCTAATAGTTAGGCACATCTGCTATTAGAATAACTTCAAGGACATTTCTTCCATTTAACCATCTGTTATTACCACATGGATCAATTAATGATTTTTAGGCAGTTGGAGGCATATACCCTTACGAAAATTTGGTCTCCATTTGACAACTCTTTTTTTTTTTTTTTTTTAATAGCTAAGCTTTTTTAAAAATTACAAGTCACCAATTTCTTTGGTGAGGGAAAGAAGCGTGTACAGAGACAGAGGACTTCATACACACGCAGTGTCAGGACTTTGGAAATACCTGTAAACAACAGAGCCGGCACTAGCCAAAATCATTTACACTTTTACAAATATGCGTACATTTAAGTTAGAATGAAAATGCTAATACTGAACGCTGATTTAAATTTCCTTGCAAAGAGTTTTCAGGGAAACTTAAATACTATTTCATTCCAGCTATTCTTTTCAAAAGTCCGTTGTAGTCTTTGGTTTATATGTATTTTAAATTAAGTCTTCATATAAATTTAGCACAGAGTATTTACTTACATCAAGTGAAAGTAAACAAAATACAGTACATTCCAGTAACACAGAAAGTTGTGGAGATACTTTTACAAGGACTGAGAATTGAGGATCATCATCATTATTTTGGCGGGGGGAGGGGGGACGGAGGGGGGCAACTTTGCTGCAACATTTCTCTAAAGAAGAAATTCTTTAATACACAAATCCTAGAATGATTAACAAGTGACTTTTTTTTATATGTACATGTAATTTTACTCATGTAATAAAGTCATCAGAGCCTACGACCATGCCAAACTGCTCCACCAAAAATTATTAAAATTTTTAACAAATTAAATTTGTTAAGTTAAAATTTAAACAAATCAAAACTATTAAGAGTCAGTATTTACCTATTTCTACCCATTTAGATTACAGTCGTTACCAAAAAAAGTCATTGCTATGCAGTAGCAAACAAGAGATGACATTAATGTAAGAACCAGTAAAAGCAGAAAGAAATATTGCATTCTAACGGTATTCTGACTAAAATGAAAAGTATAACTGATTAGTTCCTTCTCTCAAATAAGATTAATGGTGTGTTTGGACTGTAATGTTTTAAAACACAAATACGTTCTGAAAACTGTTCTCTAAAGTGGCCAACATTACAATAACGTTTAATAAATACACTAAAGGATTTCTGGCTTCACCTAAGCCTACAAAAATCTGTCAAATCAAAATAAGTAATAAGAGATATCTAACATTTGCCTAGGTAAACACACACACAGTCTCAACCAAGTAACTCAAACTTTGACACCTTCCGATGAGGAAATGTCTGCAATGACCCTAATGATCTACCACGTGCATTGGAAATTCAGTCTGAGAAGGACCAGATTTTGCTGTAGTTCAAAATAAGCACACTTTCATACCTAGAGAAAGCCTTTTTAATCCAATTTAAATTCTCACTATTTTACTTAAAAACAAACACAGCAAAGAGACATCTGTAAAATCAATGCACTCAGTGTATTAATATACAGAAAAACTTCTTCGTAGTCTAAAAGAAGCCAGCAAATGCTGTGTAAAAATGATTCAACACACAGAATTTACAGGTCTACACACCTTGACAGCACCAGCTTCATGAATACAGTTTGAAAAGCCATCATTCAGCGGCCACTAAAAGAGAATTTCAGCCTTGACTCTTGATAAACATACATTCCAAACAAAAACAAACATTGCAACAAAAAGTAAAAGAAAAAGTATCATTCCACACAATAAATCCACATTTATAATTTATGCAATTGGGGGAGTACATATTCTCCTTCCTCTTTTCTTCCTCTTTTTAAAAAAAAAAAAAAAAAAGAAAAAGAAAAATAACATGCTGGAGTTTACCGTAGAGTAACTAGAGTTACTGTTTTTTCCCAGGCTTACGAGCACAATGAGGGGATGCACATTTCTGCAATTCTAACATTTGCGTGTCTAATACCAAGTAACCCAGCAAAAAGCCAAGACATTAAATTCTGTGGATGGCATTTAGTTTCACAGATTTTCCTCTTGCCGTACCTTCAAAAGTTTCCTGCCAACCAGCGAAAACACAAGTAACTAACTGTTCATGAGATTACACCACACTTACAGCTCTGTTGCTGTTTGAAATGTATTTTATTTTCTTTATAAAATAATGGGTAATCTTTAAAATTGATTTTAGATGGTTTGAGGCATTACACCATAGAAGTAATGAGCACTAATGTCAATGATATTGGACACAAATTCATTTTAGCTTTATTTCATGTCCAGTACAATTCTGCTAAGCCTTGAACTGCTAAAGCACTGTTATTAACTCGGCAGTAACCTAACACATGGAACAGCAAACAAAAGTGATAAGAGTGCAGACTGATCAGGACCTCAAGGCTACTGTCCTTTTTCTGCAGCTATAATTCAATTTCCAATTTTACTTTACATTGGACTCATTATTTCACAGTAATTTTCTTTTCTGCTTCATAGTGCCATCTGGAGGGGAAAGGAGTGAAGAGAAACCAAGGCGAAAAAATGGAAAGATGTTCATAAAGCTAATCACACACACACATATATATACACGTATGTATGTGTGTGTGTGAGTGTGTGTGTATACATACGTTCGTAAGGGGGGAACGGACCAAACACTCAATGCATTTTGCAAGCCATTTAAAACCATCCTGAAAGCAAATATATGAACACCTTTCAGCCAGTCATACCCTTGAAGCATTTCTTCTTTCTTTTAATTAAAAAATAACTTCTGCTTTCTCCCCACACATCTGAACCAACAGGTTAGATTGCTTTTTAATTGCATCCTTCAAGCAATCAAAATGAAAAATAAATTCTGCGCTATCCGTAAGCGTTATGCCTTCCTGTTCAAAATACTCCTTCTTCAAGGAAATAACCGTACATTTGTCACCAGATGTTACTAGTAGTATTAATTGCTGGAAAAGCAGTTGCTCTCCAGGGCTTTCACTGTCCTGGGGACTCACTGTGTGAACAGTTGTACATCTGAAAAATAGATTCGGCTCCAAGGACTTTAAAAAAAAGAATTCAAAATTACAAAACACAACCTAACAAATTAAAAAGGCAAGAGGGAAGGCGGAGTGTCATAATATTAATACTCGGATGTCTTAGCAGAGGCTGAACGCGTGCGCAGTTTGAACACAACCAGTAGCACTCCCGGTGCTTCTCAAACAGTTTTATTACAGCCAGCGTCAATGCAAAGCTGCGGTTACAGCGATGTAAATCAGCTCTCGCTGCCGTCGCGCTAATGGAAGAGTCATGGCTCACGGTGATAATTCCTATAAACTGGCCAGGCATATTTAAGAAAACAACAGACTTTCTGTGCACGCCTGGAATAAGAACGAAAGGCTAAATCCTGCAAGTCTTGATCCCATCAGTAGTCATTACTTGTCAGAGATCTCGCTCCTCTCGGCCAGATTGCTCACATGCATAATGACTACTTATGTGATTAAGGGGGCTGCAGGATAAGGCTCTACATCTGAATTAGAGATAATAAAATCATTTTTTATTCGTGGCCATGTGAATCTTTGTTTGTAAGCTTTCAGTAAATGCTCGTGATCTCTAGACCTTTAAAGAAGCAGGGCCGAAAAACGTCACTTTACAACCAAAAGAAATAATGTCATTTTTGAGGAAATGTTGGATAGTATACGAGGAGTATTTCTCCTTCCCTGTGTTATGGCAAGAACATTTACAAAAGACAAAACATGTGTTTTGTCTTATTTGGACAAGGTCCAAAATCTGGTTTTCTTCAACATGATTTTATTAGGTATATTATACACTGTTCTGCTGGAGGAGAACAACATATGGCTGAACACTACAACTTAATCCTAACTAAAGATTTCCTGTATCTACTGTAACCTAATACAATGACAGATGCACACTTGCATGTGCGTGGAAGGTTAACGCTCCGATTTTGTTTTCGACAAATTTACTCTGCCCATTTACATCATATCATGAGAGCAAGGGGAAGGGGAAAAAAAAAAAAACAAACCAACAACCCCGGAGCTGAGAGGCGGGGGATGACAGCCTGGGCTGTGGTGCCCTCTATTGAGCACCCAGCCCCTCAGCCCCGGCCCGCCGCAAACAAAGCCCCAGCTTCCTCTTAAAAAAGAGGCTGACTGTGTTTCCTCCTTCATTTTTTTCATCAGGCAGGAAATGTGACTGAGAGCGAGCAACTGTGAAGCAACTGTTGGGCATCTGATAATGCATACGTTTAAGAAAGGATTAAGCGACACGCGCCTGCTAGGCGTTACTCGCTCACCAGATAGGAAATACTAGCAAGGCTCCATTGGAAAGAGGCAGCCACCACACGCCCGAGGAGATCCCACCTGCCCCACGGCCGCCGAGGCTCCTGCCTGAGCCCCGGCGAGCTGCCATCCATCCCCTTTGGAGCCAGTCTCCCGCCTTCTGCATCCCTGAGAGAGCGCCCGGTGGAGACACCTCCAGGAGAGAGTCCTCCGACCCTGCACCAGCTCCTGCTTGTGGGACCGCGCTGGGGAAGGTAAGGAGGTGTGAGGAGGAGGGCAAAACCCTGTCCACCTCCAGAGAACGGCTCTGCCTTAGGCAGCCGAGTTTTGGGTGGCTTGTTCGGCACCAAGTGAGCCCGACGCACAGCCATCCAGAGCTGCGACACTCTGGATGCCCTTCGTCTCCTGTGGATCCGAGCATTGCATTTCTTAAAACTCTTAGTATGTTTTCTACCCCATCATAAACTGCATGTTTGAAAACTAATTGAAACTAATTGAAGACTTATCCTTTTTCCTAAACGACATGAGTTTTTGGGATCCAATGGTATTCAATAAAAAAGTGTCAGTGATTGAACCCAACTTCATTTAAAACGGTTTTGTTAATTAGCTTTCTAATAAGCAAGCATGGATGATCTTCTATGAAGGTTATCTAAATCCTGAAGTTAAACCTGTGTAGCTAAAAAGGGGTGAAAGCAAAGAGGATCTTACAGAACCTAATATTTTAAGACAGTGTTTTAATTTTGACCTCCAATTTAAGAATAAGATTTTCCTGTGAATTTACAGACATCCTCAAAGGTATGAGGATACTTACCAGGAAAAACACATAATTTTCCTTATTCTTATGATGTAATTCATAATTGAAAAGGGGCTAGCTGTCTTCCGTTCATGCAAATGGCCTCTTGAAATATTAAATTATGCCCAGACAAGAAGTGAGCTTTACAGCTCTTCATCACTCAGAGATAATAACCTGTAAGACAAGCAGGTCTTACCCTGCATTTGTGCAGTAAAGCCAAATCAAAATGGGTCACCTGTTTCCAGAATCTCACCAAACCCTAGTGCTTTGCTGTAGTTTCCAGCTGTTGCCCTAATTCTCGCGCTACCGTGCTCAGCACGGAGAGGCTTCACAAAGACTCTAAGTCAGCACCTTGCCCCGAGCTAACTCGTTCTGGAGTGACGCGTGAAGGAGGACAAGAGAATTCCATAGCTGTCAAAGTATAGGCAATATGGAGGAGCTCCCAGGGCCAGGAGCTGAATACCAGAGAGCCTACAGCCACTCGATTCTTACTCCCCGGGCACGAGGCTCCGGTCTGGGCAGAGGCGACAGCAACCTGCTCACACAGCAACAGGGCACAAAGTGAGAATGTGAAAGTTCTAAACTCCATTTTCAGAGATGACTTGGATCCTGATAACCTCACAAGGCACTGAGTGCAGAGAGGAGCTCAGGTTCCCGCATCGCATGTGGGCATTTGAAAAAAATGTTACCTGCGAACCTCTCCCTTGAGGGAGAGGTCCACATAGGCTCAAGTCCCGTTTCTTCCCACGGTCACAAAGAAACACCAGCGGGGCTGTGAGCTTGTGCATGGCGACTGCTATCATTGCCAGGGTGAACGGAGCACTCGGCTTTGCAGTTCTGGGTTACACCACCCCATGCAACTACTTTCTGACTCCCTTCCCACCCCCTTCCTAACATAGCAGGAGGTCCTGCTTCCCCTGGCATTGCCACGCTACAGAACATGCAGCATCCAGACCTAGAGCTTTACTAAAGTCAAGCGTGCGTGTATATATATACACACACACACACACGTGTCAATGAGGACCACAAATGCAATTTCAGAGAAAGACATCATAACCTTTGGTTCAGACTCATAAAAAAAAGGG
>NW_009194453.1:0-27046 GCF_000690835.1 Fulmarus glacialis | reverse complement strand
GGGGGGGAAGCATCATGGCAGGCTAGCTGAGCCAGAAAAAAGATCCCTTCTGCAAGCAGCCGCAGCAGCACAGAGGTGCCAGCCAGCAGAGGGCAATGGTACAGCACGCAAGGTGCCAAGCCAATTCATCACAACACAACTCTATCTCTGAAAATTCCTTCCAACTATTCCCCAGGGCTGAGAGAAAGCTGACACCTTTCTAAACAGCATCCAAGTTCAAACATTTAAATCGTTACCTTACAACAGAGATGCCTCTTTTCCCACTCCTGGACTACTACAGCAGCAAGGTAAAACGCTCCACATGCTGCCATTTTCTGCTGTCAGTACCCATTTAAGCTACAGACATTCACAAAATTGGAGAGTGAGGATGTGTTTTAAGGAAATCTACCTCTCTGTTTTGCCTTCTGAAGCACAGACAGTGGTTGTAAATATTTTTGACACTGAAATACTGTACCCTGTTACCAGATTGGCCTAGTGGCTGTTTTAAAATGAGAGTGATTTTGGAAACGCACTACTCCATGGGGCAGCACAGCTAAGCTAGAACTGCTCAGACCCAGGGACCTGAACTACCACACCCTTCGTATGGCCATTAATATTACCGCCTCTAGAAGCACAGTCACTCTATTTCACCGTCCTTCTTTCCTGAGGTGCAGAAAAAAAACTCTGATCCTTTCTGCTTTCCCTTCCCTGTCTCACATGCCTTCAACCAGTATTTATTGGCTATCCTTTTGGCCACAGATCCTATATAACTGTATACAGAATGTTATTCCTGCAGCGGCTAGCTCTCCCTGCCTTCAGCTCTTAAGCCTAACAAATATACTTCAGGACCAATGATTTGTTGTCTGTTAGGGAGGCTTATAATTATAATACACTGACTGGAAAAATAGTGGTCCATTATTCCTCTACCCACTGACCATAAGGCTTAAAGCCTACTTAAATGATTTGCGTTTTTCCTTTGCTTATGCAGTTCTGATTCATGGAAACATTGATGCTGAAAGAAGATGAACAGTCTCTACTCACAGTGTTTTACCATGCCCTTACCCCGAGCAGTGGCTAAAAAGAGCTAGCGAATGTATGCACAACTCCTGCCCCAGCAGCCGTGAGCAGCCTGCTCTCACACCAGCAGTGCCAGGGTACTACGAGAATGGCAGAGAAAGCCGAAAATTACACCAACAGGGTCTCTGCCACTGCAGAAGGTGAAGTGGTTACAGCAGCGGGACTGAGGGATGCAGTACCGAAACTCATACAAAACCCCCTTGTAACTGCAGGTCAGGCTCCAGCTGAGTCTGATGAATGATTTTATACAGATTGCAGCTGTACTGAAAATGGTCACAGCTGCTAGAGCTTGTTTATGTTAGTGGGACTGGTAAACAAAGTAACTGGCATTATAGGAAATATCTGTGTTAGGAGATCTCGCTGCAGAATTTTCCCAGGCTCCCAGGGGTCTAGTCCACAAAGACACTGATTTTCCATGAACATAAAGAGGGAGAGAAGTCTGTTTCTTTGTATGAGAATACCTAGCTCATTCCTGAAAGCTAGAAATAGACATCACGGTGAAAGATCTCCCAACCTTAGTACACAATTGCAAAGTGACATAAATGCAAAACTCTTATTGATAACCAATGCAATGAAACACAACGGAAAAGCCCCCGTTGAAGTTTCCTTATAACCAATAGAGCTGAAGTCACGTGTATGAAATATGACTGTGCAAATAAAAAATAAAACCAAATGTGTAACATGTACAGATGACCACACGGTGGCTCTCAAGTACCAGAGATGAGCTATTTTAAACCAGGAAATTGATGACATCATAAAAATGCCAACACCTCTAGGACAGGCTGTACTTACTTTTCCAGGAATTCTTGCAGACCCTGCCGGCGATGGTCCACGTGATGAGGATTGTTCATATTGAAAAAGGGCGTTTTGGATGGCAGTTCAGGTAGCTGTCTTTATAAACAAGAAGCAAATACACAGTTAAAACCAAATCTGAAACAGCGGAGAAAAATACAATAAGCAAATGCCAACCCTGAGCATGTGAAAATCACAGGTCATGTTCCAGAAGCTCATGAAATCGAATTTGGAAACACAAGGTTGAGAAACTGGAGGGCTTCTCACATGCCTCAGAGGGAAAAATAAATTAATCTGATTTTTCTGGTCCAGTTGTTAAGCCTGCATGCATGTCTGGCTGGGTCTCTTGCAGGTCCTTGCAGAACCTAAGCACATCCTAAAAATGCAGAGAGGAGGTACGTACACCTACGCTAGATTGCTATTTCTGCTACCTGTGCATACCAAAAGGAAACGCAGATCAAATCTGTTACAAATTAGAGGGGAGCTCACCAAACAAAAGCTATCAGTACAGACCACATTCTTCTGTGTTTAAAGCAGAGAAAATGCCTTTTCAGAATAAACTTGTGCTAGTAAGAAACACAGGACGCTTTCCAGCTCCGATTTCTGTAATTCTCAGAATTAAGATGAAAAAATCCTCCCCTTCCATGACTGACAGATTATTAAATAGCCATATATAAAGTTGCTCACATAAGCACTGCATTGCTCTGAAGCCTCTGCCGAAGCCAAACAAATTCTCGAAAGCGTCGTCTAACACAGGATGTTTTCCTTGTAAAGCACATACTGTTTGTCTGTTGGGAAATAAAAAACATTTTACTTTGTAAATCAGCTTAAGCTAAAGTGCAGGCATGGTATTAAAAACACATCCAAGATGCTAATCCCTGAGACACCAATGGAAAGCTTGACATTAATTCAGTTTAGGTTAAGGGCTGTGCTTTATCTCAGACAGGACTGGTGACATTTTCTACTGCTTCTCAGGGAAATATTTTCCATAGCTTTTTTTCTTTTTAAAAGCAAGAGATCTGGATTACAGTACAACTTGCAGTAACAGACCTCACAAAAAAGTTTCAGCAGATAATGCAATCTTTGCAGGGGGAAAAAAAAAAATGTTTAGCTATTCTAGTTATAATCCTGCAAACAGTTAGCTACATAGAGTTCTTCCAGCGTGCAATCTTACTTAAATCAAATCAAAGAAACCAATGTGACTCCTCTCTGCAAGTAGCAGCATTTGGAAGTTTTCCCACAAAACACTATTAGTCCACCAGAAAAATGCAAATTCATCAAAAGAGAAACAATTCATGGAAATTAAATGCTTTTGCCAAATTTTCCTGTGGAGTATATATTTAGATGAAACCCCACCTACCAGACAGGATTCCATTATAAATCTGCCTGCAGTCCAACCCACCCTCCATCGCCTGCCAGGAGCCACAACTCCTAGACAGCCACACGATGCAGATTGTAGAGGGCCCAAAGATGCCAGCTTTCTGGAATAGATGAGTATCCGGGATGCCTCGCAGTTTAAGAAGCCGAACGCTCTAGGAGCTGGGCAGAAGGGAAACCCAGCTAGTCTAAGAGCCTGGCAGACCCAAGATTTTGAATCCATTGAGAAGCCTGGATGGTAGGACTGACCTAGAGACTTGGTCTCTGAAAGCCAGAGATGCCCAGTGCTGAATCATGAACACTGGGTCTAAATGATATCACCCCAACCTCGCAGTCGCTGAGAAAGCCAGTAATACACGTCTATTCAGAAGCACCGATGCCTGTGAAACAGTAATACAGCACCCGCCCCGCCAAATCTACAGAATTTCTATTTACCAAAAGTCTTAAGCCAGTACTTAAACCACATTGCAAAATGTAAAAGTTTCACAGCTCTGATTGCCACACAGGAGAGAAGTACTTGTCACGACGGACATTTAATAAGCCATCATTTGACTGCTCGCTCTCATTATGCTTGAATGCTTAACTCCCCCACACAGGAAGGAAATGCTTTCGGTTCTGTGCCAAGCATTAACCACGTAACTCGGTGCTCTCAAATTCTCCACCTGATAGCAGATACACTTCACAAAAATTTTTTTTACGTTGCAATAAAAATCCCTGGATGTAGCTTTGGGAAATTAGGGTAACTCCTTCCATATGTCACCAACCAAAGAATAATAATCAACAAAACAAAATGATGTATAGGACAGATTTAAGACACAGGAGAACCATAATTCTAAGTGCGCTCCCATTAACATATGGTAGACTACAATCATAAACCCAAATGTAGTTACTTGACATATCCAAGCACCACTAAACTAGCATAATATGAATGTCAAGGTACACTGAAAACAACCCCATTGCAGCAACCAAATAACTTGGCAAAAAGAAGAACTGAGGAGAACTTAAAGTATAAATAACAAGGTAATTACTTGAAAAGAAAGTTGTTTTCCCACGAATACCTGAACATCAAAATTCTTCTATTGTGGTAAGACATCACTGACTATGACAGTCTTCTAGTTGATAAGTAAAGCTAAGAATATTCTCTGTTGCAAGACATTGTGGAGTGCACATGTGAACATACCACCAAGTTCAACTCCCAGCTCTGCCAGACCTTCTGCCTCCCAGAAGTGGTGTAAAGAAACTCCATTAATACCCCAAAGAGAACCCTAGCTTGGACAGAAACAGCAGTAACAGCAGTAAGAATGTGTGCTGATATTCTTATACTTACGTGAATAAATATCTCATAGTCTATGTAAGAATGCCATGAGTCTTCTTTCTGTGTCCTGGGGTCTCGCACCAAGACAGTTACAAATTCCTGCAAGCGCATAACAAAAATCAAGCAATTAATTTCGGAAGACAAAGGGAGCCTGAAAGACTCTCTTGATTGCTCTGCTGTTCCACAAACTACTGTGCTCAGATTAAAAGCTGAACTGTTTTATTGAATTTTGCAACCCTATAAAAGGAGAAGCAAAAAGCAATGAATCATCTGAGCTACACCACATGTCCGGGAAATTCCTTGCCAAATTGCTAGCTGAAAAGGAATATTTCAGATTAAGTAATATTGTGAAAAGTCATCCATGTTTCATGCATGGGAGATTTGGTGATCTCAGTAGCTACAAACTAAAAAACCTAACATTCAAAGTCACACATGTAAGAGAGAACTAGGCAGGTATTTTAGGGTTTTCCCACCCTTGTAATCAACATTCACGAAGAACATGTTACAAACCTACTCCATGTACCCAATACTTACATACAACATTTTATTCGCTCCTAAATTTCTTTTTGTCATTTTATCTATTTTTTTTTCAATCAAACATTGATACCCATCGATTTCAGGCATCTGCGGTAAGCGCTCAGTATCTCCACGAGAAGCTGAAGAACCGCCTTTTTTCTACGCCCCAAATGACTTGCTCCAGCCCAGTGGCAAAGGATGTACCACTATTAATTGCCCCGGACACAGATTTGACACAGGGAATCAAGGTGTCAAGCCCAGTGTCCCAGATGCCGTGTGGAAGGAGATGAATCCTCCCCTTCTGCCGCATATCCTTCCTGATACACCAGAAACTTAAGCCACGGAGTACAGCCGAGGATGCAGGACCTGGGCACTTCTGTCCCAGTCTGCCCATCAACCTGCCCAAGGAAGCAACACTGCACCGCAGAGCATAATTCCCCGTTTTTGGGGGACAACGACATAGAGTATTTGTTGTAGAAGTTGTCATATTTAGCCTATTTCCTTGTAATTCCTACATTTGTATTACAATTTAGAGGGATCCCGAAGGCGTGTGAGAGGTCTGTGGGCATTACTGTAATGTAACTGGGCATCACTAACAGGAACTGGAAGAGGCTGAAGAATTAAATGCTTCTGAGTATCCTCAGCTAATGACCATGTGAAAACTTGTACTGTGTTTAAAAAAAAAAAAAACAAAACAAAAAACAAAAAGCCTGCTAAATCCGCATGTTCATACTAAGACGGAAAAGGTTACTTTAAAATACAAAAGTTGAAAGTGTGCCTAACTACCTGCTATTTCCAGAGCAAACAAATAGGCTGCCCTAATTGAGTTGCTTAAATAAGCTATTCACCCGAAGAGCTAAGCCAACCAGTTAAACAATGACTCAGTTAAAGAAAAGCATATCATTTTAAGCTGTAGATACATTCCCCCTGAGAAGAAGGCACTGCACAAGATCTCCAGGTGCCGGAATCGACTGTGGGAGGAAGGGCAGTGTCTCTGGTAAATAACATGCTTTTTTAGTATGTCTTTGCATAAATCAAGGAATCTTGAACTAGAAAGCTCTCAAAATGTGTTCTCTCCATGCCCAAACCACAGATGTCAGACAGAAAACCTTTACTCTTCAGCCAAGTCTTCTCCCCCACCGCACACACTTCACTGTGCCACCAGCAGCAACCTTCATGGATCGACAGGAGAACAATGACAACCTTGAAAGGAAAAGATGTATTTTTTTTCCTGAACAGTCATTGCACTCTGTACATGGCAGGGAGGTGTTCATGGTCTGGATTAAATCATTTATCACTCTGATTTCCAGGCAGTACTGCTTCAGGGATGGGGAGCCTGTGGCCTGATGGCTGGATACAGCCCACGGTTTTATCTCACTTGGCCCAGCTCCTAGTCACAGGGGTGTTTTCTGCATTACTGCTGGATACCCTTTTGGTGCGTGTCACGAGCACCTTGCCAAAGGAAGCCTGTTTGAAGGGCTCCTGCTGCCTCTGACGCTTTTTTGAAGAGCGGCGGAGCCCCGAGTCTCCTCTGCAGCTTTTTAACCCCATGCCAATGTGGCACAAGAGAAACAAATGAGTAAAGCTGTAATCACTTCCACCGGCTGAGGGTCATGCCTTTACTTTTACAAAAACGCTAGCGGGAGACATGAGGAAGTTATTCCCCCGCCCGAGCAGATCCTGAGCAATGTGCTGAACAAGGAGAGGAAACCACTTTTTGGTTCTTTTTTTCCACCTGCCTCACTCTCTATCATATTTAGCATACATATATAGACATAGCATACTTTCGGACCCACTGTAACATCTTTTTATATCCACAGTCTTACGTTCTCCCAAGTTTTTGTCTTCCCCAGCCTCCTATTTCCCCATGTCCCACTCCTCCCCAGAGCTGCAACCACTTCTCCTAAACATACTTTCTTCTCTCTCCTGAGCACTAAATGCATCAGTCCTGCGAGTGGAAGAGAAGGAATTATGCCAGGAAGCTTCAAAGGGGACGCTGCTCTCCTCTTCCCTTCAGCCGCTGCAGCCCAGGAGCCACAACTGCAGGCAGCCTGCTCACAACCCAGCCGGGGTCCCCTGCCTCTCACCCACCGCCGCACCGGCTTCTCATTGCCCTTCCTTTTGCCCGGATTCCCCAAATGACTTCATTTCCAACTAACCTTCTATAACCCTCTCCTTTGTACAGAATCAAAATAATCTTCGAAGTAAAATGCTTCTTTCAACCTCTATTATACCAAAGTATTATGATCAAAAGTTACTTTGGATATGCTGTGGGTTAGCTACGGGTTACCTTGCAAATCATCCCGGACTACATGACTTACACAAAAACCTCTGTACTCTTTTAATTTCCAATTAAATAGTCACTGAGTTTCAATACTGAGGAAGTCAAACACCCTTCAGACTCTACCTATAGTAGAAAGGAGACCTGCTGTTACACGCTGTGTAGGCAGGTGCCTAGGCAGTATATCACAGAGTAAAAATCATCCGCAGTACAGCAGAGCACCTCGGCAAACTGCAGCCCTCACATATACTCAGTGTCAGCTCTGATTTGAAACACCAGGATTTCAGCAGAAGACTGGGTGTTTCTTTTTTTTTTTCTTCCTTTATTTACCAAAGAATACCGATAGTGAGTTCAGAATGAAGCAAGATAAACATTAAGCAATGAGAAAACAAAACCAAAAATGTACAGCCTTTCTCAAGATCTATGGTTACTTCCCCTATAACATCTTGAAGCATTAATCCCAATTCCCGTTACAGTTTCTGCTGCTCTGAAACAGTGGTATTGTACACGTAAACTCTCTCTTCTCTTTTGACCTTTAAGCCTTCTCCAGGATACAAGACCCCACTGGGACAACAATACTGATTTAATCGAAGCAGCCCTAACTGCCCAGTATAGATGCAGATATACTGCCAGAAAAGTTGCTTATGCCTCCCCATCCCTATAAAAGTAGGCTTGTAAAGGCCAATATTCACATATAGGCTATGTTAGGGTCCGAGCAGAGTTAGGTGGCAGAATACTCCTCTGGGAGATTGCTGTTGTACGCTCAGTCCACCCTGCGTTCACTGGTCACGAACAGTCACCAGATTACAGCAGTTTTAGGTAATAATTGCCTTTCTCCTCTGTATATACACTCTTCCCTCCCTGTCTTGCTATAAAAATTAGGATACCCTCAATAAACATATCTATCTTCAAGTAATGCACTGTTCACCTATGGGAGGTGAGGCTGACTTCTTCCTCCCACGGCCCACATGAAGACTAACTTCATCTTCTGTCACAGGACTGCGTTGCAGCCCAGCGTACAACCTGGGAAGCAGAGCCTAAAGAGCCAAGGTTTCAGGGACTTTTTACTTTCGTCAGCTGCAATTCTTTTCAAGGTGTCTTCATCCCCTCTCACCCAGTTCTGCTTGTTTTTTTCCAGAATTGTAGATCTAGCTATTATGCCACATTATATGTACTTTCTCTTTTTTTTTTCCTAATTGAGGGGCACAATACATGCATGTCCAACAATGCATTCAAGAACGATATGTTTCCTGTAACGCCTAAGTGTAACAATTCTCTCAAAACTAGAACTTACTGCTGATAGTTCAAAGTGTCCAAGCTTGGTCGTAGAAGCCTATTGCACTGGAAATGATATAGACTCAACAGAAAGCTGCTGGACAAAGTGGCATCACCATTTATTCCTTCTCCCTGGAAACCGTTGTATTCATAAGCAAAACCTTTCCTATCCAAACTGCTAATACTGTAGGTTTGATATGGACCCCAGTAGACGTGCTGACTCAAACATCCTCATGAAGAACTTCAAACCTGCCCCAAAAGTAGCCATAACTACTACAAAAAGTAGCCGTAACTACTTAACAAGCAGGAATTACCAGAGCAGCTTCTCTTGCTGGATGTGCCTTTTAATTCCTGGCTGAAACAGCTGTGATTTCTGTGCCAGGCAGTTCAGGCATGGGTAGCACCGGTGGCATTTTGCTACCCTGCCCTCAAGGCCTGGAGCAGTCCAAGTAGTTAGGGTCACACAGAAATGACAAAATGGCCAAAGTGATCCCCAGGCCTGGTTTACACCTACTCCCTCACAGTTACAATCCTGCGCAAAGAGCACGAATGCTGATAGCAGAGGAAAAGGGCAGCACTGAGGTCATGTAGACACAAGCACTGAAAACTTAAACTGTTTGGATTTACCTCAAAAGCAATAATACACCATAAAAGCAGCTGAAGCAAACTTAAGAAGTCTTTCCTTCCCCTGCCCCCCCTTTTCTCCTGTTGGAAATATTTCTGTACAACGCAGTGGATTGCTCAGAGACATGGATAAGCCAGCAGCTCTACTGTATAGAATTCTCCTGGTTTTGGCTGGGATAGAGTTAATTTTCTTCCTAGTAGCTGATATAGTGCTGTGTTTTGGATTTCGCATGAGAATAATGTGATAACACACTGATGTTTTAGTTGTTGCTAAGCAGGTTTTATACTAAGTCAAGTACTTTTCAGTTTCCCATACTCTGCAAGCGAGGAGGTGCACAAGAAGCTGCAAGGGGGCACAGCCAGGGCAGCTGACCCAAACTGGCCAAAGGGGTATTCCATGCCATATGACGTCATGCTCAGTATATAAACTGGGGGGAATGGGCCAGGGGGGCAGCGACTGCCGCTTGGGGACAAGCTGGGCATCGGTCGGTGAGTGATGAGCGGTTGCATGACTTGTTTTTCCTGGGTTTTGTTCCCCTCTCTCTTTTGCTGTTTTCCTTTTCATTACAACTTATTACTATTATTTTATTTAAATTATTAAACTGTTCTTAACCAACCAGAACCCGGGAGTTTTCCTACTTGTGCTCTCCCGATTCTCTCCCCCATCCCACCGGAGGGGGCGGGGTGTGCGTGGTGTGTGTGAACGAGTGGCTGTGTGATGCTTATTTGCTGACTGGGGTTAAACCAGAACAAGAATTTGACCACAAAAACTGTGCTTCTGAGAAGTCTATTTTTAACATTTTCCTATTAGGAAAATAGGAAATCTGACATGGAAACATCTATTTTTAATATGGGAAAAAAAATCTACCACAAGGAGGAGGAATAAAAATAATCTTGCATTGGATGATTATTTGCTTCATTCATTCCAGCTGCATTTTAATTCAAATCTCTGCGCTCAGGACCGTATCAGGTGATAACCTCATGCTCCATGGTGCCACTGTTACACATCTGATTAGTCAATAATCCCCGAAGAGTCATTTTCCACAATGCTTCCGAGAAAAAAAGTTTCCCATCAGGTCACCTATTAGTAAAAGGATCAACCACAAAGGACATTGGGCTTTTCACGCTGGGAGTGTTGGCATCTTCACTCCACACATGCTGAGTAGTAAGGCTGATAAGAGACTAACAGCTGAGACAAAATAATTTGTTAAAACTTTTAACATTCATTGGGACGGAGCAAAAGAGAACGTGCAAGTGTGATTCTTGTGGTCCATGCATCTGGTAATCAGAGTTCAGACCCAGCTCCAACCATTATGTCCTACAAAATTCCTAATGACTGATGGAGAGAAGACTGAAATCCAAGTCCATCTCTCCTACCTCTCCTACCCCTTATGCACTGAATCATTTAATCTCCTCCTCTCTGATCCAATGAAGATTTAATTCTTCCATCAAACTTTAACAGAAGTACTGCATCACTCCAGAATATTCTGTAGCCTGGCACTTAAAGCATGAAGAATACAACCAGCCTTTCCTGGCCCAGGTGAATCTTAATGAAATTCAACCCACAACCACCAAAGTAGAATCCTTTTTTATTAAAGCTTAGACATGACTTACTTGTTTTTCATGTTTTGGTGTCATCTTCACTGGTTTGTATTAAAACAAAAATCAACCTGAAAAAAAAACAAAACAGACATCAGATTGGCATTTAGTAGTTATTTGAAGATCATTATCACTTTCGCTAGACATTAGTAGACAGTGGAAAGAGCCAGGCTCAGTGCCATATATACCGGAAAACATGTTTGCATTAACTATATCTAAGAATTCATTAACTTTAAAAAATCCCATTTTAGAAGCACTGGGTTAGCCCGCTTCTGGGGATACTTGTCATACATGACAGTCCAGTGATGCCTGTCGATCTCAGGAAAACAGTGCTTTTCTTCATTGCTCCGAGAGCCGCCCCGGGGCTCATCCTTGCACCCACACTCCCAACAGTGCACAAACGCAGCGGAGGCAGCGCTGCCTGCGCCTTGCTCCCAGGCACCCGAGCACAGGTCTGCGTGACTGCGGCTGAGGTCCGGGAGACGCTAAAACATCCGAGTCAGCAGAATCAAAAGCCCCTCTCAACCATTTCTCTGAAACGGAGATAAGCAGAGAGACAAGCTGTTTGGATCTTGCAAGCTAGCGAAAACTCAGGCTAAATTTCACATCATCCGTGGTTTTAAAACCTCCATGTGGGGAAGTGTATAATTAGACCAAATCAAAAAATCCCGTCAGGTTTTAAACCGACTCCTTCACTGGAAATCCTGATAAATTTTTAACTACCTCTTCAGTCCCGTAAACCAGCCGGTTTGCTCAGGACAGGTACCCACAGGGGAAGAGCAGGGCGGCTTTATTCAGCTGCTGGTTTGCATACACACTGCCTGCCTAAAAATAACGGCCATGGGAAAAAAGATTTGCAATTTGCCTTTCCCCTTTACCTCTCCCACATGCCATCCAGCCTCTGCCAGCTAACACCTACACTGACCCCCAGCTACAGAAAACATCCCATTGCCTCCTCAGCTTTTAAACATCAGCCTCCTCCTTCCAAACCGAGAGGACCCACGCGGGATCCCTCCTTCACCCAGTACGGCTCCGGGCAGTGGCCCCGTGGTCAGGATGGATGCCACTCAAGCAGGAGAAGCTGAGCAAAATCCTCCCGTGCATCTCTCTGGGCTGGCACCTCGGGTTGGAAAAGGTGGATTTGCAGCTCTCTTAGGCAATCCTCAGCAGCTGTTGTCAGCTGGCTGCAAAATGTTCACATGTGACTAGGGAAGACACATGGCTACGCTTTTGGAGGTGGTTTGCTAAGGTTTAGCGATACAGAGCTTGGAGCTGCTTTTGTTATTATACAACCGTATATTTAGGTCAAGCCCAGCTAAAGACTCCTGGACACCCCATCCCTGCCCAATGCCTCTCACGAACATGCCTAACTTTCAAAATACCTACTCCACCTATTTTAATAAAACAGAGCACAAAGATAAGCACACTTGTATTTCTTTGACCGGGAAATTATTTTGGAACAAATTTCTATAGGATCAGTTATATCAAAATAGGACACCGTCTCCAAACAGAGATGTCCACGCAAGGGACTTCAGACATCCTAAATGGTACCACCAGTATGGTTCCCGTCTCCATAAAGATAAGGCCACTGTTTCACTTCTGTAGCTAGGACTGCACTGATAAAAGCACAGAGGACCATTGAAAACACATTCCTGATAACTTTTTGGGTTTTTTGCTCAATGTAATTATGTTTAACTGGTATATATGCTCTGGGCTGAAGGCATAGAAGAGCACTCCAGCACTTCTTGCACAGGCTCAGCAGCGCCAAGCAGCTCAGCAAGGAGGGGCAAGAATGTGGCTCATCAGTTATATCTGCTGCTAATACAGAAGTATGCTAGGAGCTTTCCTTTTGGTGGAGATAAATGGCTTTTACCTCTCGGACAAGCACAAGCCCACACCACAGAAAACACCGTGCAGGGCTCCGGCTGTTAGAAGAGGAAGGGCTGTTTCTGCCTGCTACCTCTCCTCATTGGGTGCAGCTGTAAACCTATATAGTTTTGGGGCTTTTTTCCCCCTTCGGCTCTGGTTGAATGTGGTTTTGTTATTTAAATGGCAAATCAATTTTTTTTTTCCAGTTATATACCTTTATCTATCAGATTCTGCAGCTTCTTTCTCTCCTGTCTCTTAAATGCTTTAAGAAAGAAATTAGGCAAGCCCAAAATATCTCATTCCTGACACTGTTAGTGAATGACAGGACTGAAATAACACATTTCATTTTGTCTTTTGCTTTCTAATGACCGAGTTATGTGCTGGTGCAGGTGAGAAAGAACAGTTTAAACTCCAAGCAGCCATTGCAACTTTAAATATTTAATGACTAAAATGAATATTTCAGCACGAAAAACCTTCCTAAAATATTTAAAATACATCATTTTTTCATCAAGTAATTTGGGGGGGAAAAAAAAAAAAAAGGAAATACAAGCCCACCAAAGCTACCTTTTCTACAGACACTTCAGCAAGTCCAAGATCGCCCCAGTCACACTGCAGCCACTTGCAAACATACGGAATGCAGTATTCTGTCTGGTAGCAAGACATATATTTTAGGACTTCTTTAACACATGTAGAAGCCACTGAAGCAGAACAGTTCAACTGTCTGCTTAAGAAGATGCCTTTTTATCTTTAGAAAAACCCTACCCAAAATACCTGTGACGGAGGGAAGCAGCCTTCAGAAGACGAACAGAAGGTTGCTGGTCTTTTTACTCATTAAAAAAAAATTTCCACTGACAGAGAAATGAACCAGTGCTGGGAAAAAGAATCAAAAAAAGGCAGTGGTAGATTTGTAGTTCTGATAAAATGCTTTCTGCTGTGACTGGGAAAAAACCCCATTGCTTTGAGTAAGTTCTCATTCTTCTTCTTATCTATTATCAGACTGAAGACTTCTTTAATTATTATTACTTAGTTTCATATACTTAATATAACATAGCACCTGCTCTTTGCAGTACATATTTTTGACAGTTCTTAATTGCATAACCAATGAAACCACCACGGAACAGCTCCACAATTGCCAACAACAACAACCCAAAGCAAAAAGATTACATAGGATGACTTGCCATACTTCCTGCAGCCTAAAAAAAAAAAAAAAAAATCGGGAGGGGGAAACAAGCAAGTACTGCGGTGTTTTTCTGAGGGATAATAGAGAAACGCTGCTAAGTATTAAATTTTATTTCATATTTTAGAGTTCATTTTATATTTTAAAATCTAAATTAAAACAAATTATTTAATATTACTTGGGAATACCCTTTTATCATGTAAATGGACTGCTCTTAAAGGAGGAAGTAACTTTTCCCCTACATTCCCAAACTGCAAGATTAAAACTGAAGCAGTACCACAGACAAAAACCATGACAACTTGCTATAAGAGCAGCACAAACAAACGCGAGCCCTCCCGGCCGCCTCACTAGTAGCTGTGTTTAGTTGCACTGAAATTTTATGATTTCACTCGTTGCTGGGCAGCGGCCCGTGTGCTCACAGATTCCATGCGGCCAGTGTTTCCCCTCAAGCAATAAATGTTGATCTTCGGCTCACGAATTATCCATCCACCCACCTTTGGTTACTTCTAACCATATAACTAAACGACCACCTTCGAGCTTTAATGGGGAAGAGTGATTTATTTTTAGACCTTGGTGATGATTGAAAGTCTTATCCAGTCAAAGTCCTCAGCTGCACTTTCAAGGTTGTTCCCATCATCAGTATCAAATGAAACTTTCGTTCAAGGCTTCAATGTGACCGAGAGAGAGAGAGATCACAATTAAATCTCTAAATACTTAAAGATCTTTCCTGCATTTTAGGTTTTGCTTACCTTAACACTCATAAAACATGTCACAAGAATTTTAACCTACAGCCTGTAGAAAGTTCAGCTGCATCTGTACATGCAGTTCACAATCACAGAACATGCCTGCATGCACCTGACCGCACTATGTTCCTGAAAGCAGGTCATCCATATGGATTTGTAAGGAAAATACACATGCAGGGGGTGATGGTGGGAGAGAGAGGATATGAAGAATAGAGCTCTAATAAAAGAAGATGCTAGCTCTGGAGAGTTCAAAAAAGATTATAATAAACTCAATAATGCCATGCTAAAACATAAGTAGTACTTAGATTTGGGACAGGATAATGCAAATTTCTTTTGGGGAGCATTGATTGTATTTGCAGAAGCCTCAGGTTCTGGACTAATTCTGAAAGGTCAGTCACTGGCATCACTGCTGGGCAAGGAGCATCTCCTGCAACTCCTGCACAGAGCAGAGGACCTGAGAGACCCCTGTGCCACTGCTGTTGCAAGGGAGGAGGAAATGGAGGAGCTAAATCCCACTTAGTACTAGCTCACAGCTAGTCAGAAGCATAGATGAAATATATTGCAGGTTTCAAACGAAAGGATTACAAGTGGCAGAAAGCAATGTTAACTTGTTTATGGAACAAAACTGCCTGAAATCATAAGACCAGCCATACTGTATATATCAATGGAAAGGTCCATCTAGTCCAGCAGTGACTTAGATGGTGACTCGTACTGAAACCTCAGAGTATAAGAAACAAGCAAAATTTTGAGTGCTTGTTCCCCAGTTTTGAAGAAAATCATGTGGAAACTATATATAGGTAGCATACATTTATACATGTAAAATGTACCATTCTGTGACGCCAAACGGATCACATCATAACATAGCTTGGCATTTACACGAATTGGGTACATGGCCATCACAGAACTACTGCTCTTGGTGATGGGAAAAATCTTATCCAAATGCTGTTCCCCAAGCAGGGGCTCCAGAGTAATTCAGCCTCAGCATAAGCGGACGCCTTCTACTTCACCTGGTCCAGTTTAATACCTGGGGTCAACTCGATTGCACTCATCAGAGGAGTCATGAGTTCCCTTCTGTCCCTCACTGTCCATGAACAGGACGGTGAGGACCAAACTAGACCATGCAGGTCACAGAGCATCCTTCCTTCTTTCATCAGCCCTGCTGGTTACCCGCCTTGCCTTCCCTCAGCAAATCACCGTAAGGTCTCCTCATTAGAAGTGAGAAAAATATGAAATACGTAAGCATTTTCATCTAAACTCTGCACAGCACTCAGATGTCTGCAGACCGCTTAGTGAAGACAACAAAATAAAGTACCCCTTGAGCGAATCCATCTCACTTTCCAGCTCAAGGTACCTGTTTCATCAGTGCTGTATTACAGTAGCAGCAGAATCACTTCGCTGCTGAGCAGGAAATGAGGACGCTGTCTAAATTCCTTTTAAAAGAACAAGGGCTTTCCAAACCACCGAGAGAACTCACACACCTTCCCTCCAACCACAACGCTACGTAGAAACACGCTGCCAAAAATCACACCTTTCCGGCTGCACTTGAAATTCTGACTTCCAGCCGCTGCCGCCAAGATGCTTAGCTAACTCCTTTTTTCCTACAGGATTTCACTCCATTTTGTTGCTAAATGCTTGTTTATGGCCACCGGGTATAACACAGGTCCTCTTTAAACACCGTGTTATCGTTTTTCCCCAACCAGCCATTCCCTTGTGCTGCAGTCTTCCTAGCTATTGAGACCTGTTTTATCAAGACAATGAATTCAGTCCATTTAAAAAAATTATCGAAGAAATTTTCATTAATTTCAAAGGAACGTGAGAATCGAAGAGTTAATCAAACATACAAATTTCCCTCTCCCCTCCAAAATATATACATGACATGGATTGTGGTGTCAGATGCAGGTCACGGATTTCCAGTTACAGTGGTATTATAGCACACTTTGAATTGCGTCAACTTAATACTATATTGCTGGACAGCAGCATGACTCACATGCCGAGCCTCTCTGAAACCTCTAAAAGCCTAAAGATAAACAAGGAAGAAGTACTAAGTAATCTGTTCACAGTAGGAGACAGCATACGATGTTTCCTGACTCTCCTCTTTTTTTTTTTTTTTTCTTTTTTTCTTTTTTTTCCCCAGTCTCAAATTGCAGACATATGCTCAGCCAAAGGACTTCATGTATATTCTGCAGTTTCGGTAGGTTGCTGATCCCAGAGCAACTATTACTTTCTTTTTCTCCCATTAGACAATACCGGTAAGGCTAAGACTGGCAGATTGGGCAATGGTTAGAGAAGGGTAATTGTGGGTAGAGACAATGAAAAAACAGTACATGCCAGTCTTCATCGTGGTAATTAGTTATTACTCAGGGCTGATGCTCATCACAGCCTTTGCAGACAACTTGGGGACCACTCAAAACTCTCCTCCAGCTCCGGCTCCTGTGCCCTCCATGCAGCCTGTCAAGCTGGTCTGCCACGTGAGCCTGCCTTTGCTACTCTTCCCAAACATTATGGTGCATGATAAGTAGCTTAAACTACACTAAATGATTTTGTAGCGTAAATAATTGCAGGTTTTGTTGCTAGGGCATTTTCAGAAGGCCAACAAAGAGATAAGGCAGTCTTTGAAGGGAAGCATTGATGACCTCCAAGGTAAAGTCCCAGTTAAGTGCGCTTGCTCCAGAGAACTTTTGACATCCCTTGAGCTAGGACCATCTTTCAACTATAGCTGTACTCAACATGGAAAATACTGGATAGGCACTAGATTTCTTACCAATACTTACACAAACAGGACATACCACTGGCAGTTTAAAACTACCTTTGAAAACAAAGGGAAAGAAGCAAGTAACTTCCAGGCTAAAACCACTTGCTGACATAGTACCCAAGTACTTTCCAAGTCAAAATTCCGTTTAGTTACAAAAGTGACGAGTGAAGATGTATGTGCGCACGGTTTGTGTGCGCACAGCACATCTTGTTAGATACAGCGCCGAGAACCAGCAGTATAAAATCATGGACAGATAAGCCACCCTTAGGTATTTTTATGTGATGCCAGTTACAAACAACACATTAGACAGCTGTTGCTTTTACAAGCTGGATTACAAAGAAGGGATTTGTAAATAGACACTGCAATATCAGCATTTCAGAACACCGATTAAAATCCTAAGAAAAATCTTAACTGCTGCTTCTGAAGGAGGGTTTATGTTCAGAGAATGTATGTTTTTCTTTCTTCCAAAACTTGATGTTTCTTACAGGAATTAAATATTTCATTGCATTAAATCAAATTAAGTTGCCCTAAAAATATTAACTTCCCCAAGGTATCTCTCTATAATAACTAATTTTTACTTATCGTGGGGAAAGAAGGGCTGATGGCAGCTGTATCTTCCCTGCTGAGTAAGCAGAGCAAAAAATCAGCAAATGTCGTGCAGGCTTATTGCAACATTTCTTTTTCAGTCTCCCAACTGCAAACGCTGACATCTCCTGACCCTTTTCTTCCTGACTCACCCCCTGGAACATTTTGAATCTCACGTGCCAGAAATTTCTCATTTTTTTGCTCATTTCAAACGCTTTTAATTTATGATATGATTTTTCTCTGCTGCTTGAATCGCTGTTACACAGCACTACATGTCTTAGCTCGGCTTTCTTCCTGCTGCAGATTTCCTTATTCCACCAAAACAGCTATTTTTGTGACGCACCACCTGGTCCCGTCTAGGAAGCGCTAGTGCTTGGTCTTGTCCCCAGAGAGGAAAGTGAAGCAAAGGCAATGGTCTCGGCCATAACCACAGAATTAGAAGTCCCAGTCTTATGACGTGCGTCTGGGGAGATGGCTGGAAAAACTGAGCACAGATACAGTAAAAAATAAAATGAATAGTCAAGTAATAACGTCCTAAGACAGATCGATCCTAAGCATTCTCTATGACTGCAGCTCAAAATGGTGGGGAAGATAGAAAATACTGCAGTCAATACAGCGTGCTCACCAAGCACTTTGATCAACTGCGGTCAAACTGTTGTGTTTCTTGGGTCTTTTGAGTTGACAGAGCCCATGAGGGATGATTACAACCATCCAGCTGGATCAGCCATCCAGTCTCTCACGCGATGGCAATTCACTCTTCGGGCTCTTTTCCCCTGAAGAACACATCAGATGGCCCATTGTTACTGCAACACCTTACTGGTGTTGCGTCTGTGCAGCTGCATCCATATATTGCACTAGTTCGTGAGCTGGATCTATCAACAGTTAAATTAACCGTTTAAGAAAGTATTAACAGTGATTTCAACTGGGCAGCTTGTTTGTTCAACGGGCTTTGTTCTCTTTCTGAGCTAGCCTGTGCCAGTGGCATGAAAACAGTATTTTGGAATTATGTAGCTTCTAAATAGTGTTATTCATTACCAAAGCAGACAATTCTGAGGAGCAAACAGCATTTGCCAGGAGGAACTTTTCATGAGACTGACCAATAAGAAAACCAGGCTGAAAATCAGTGATTTATCCATATCCCTGGGTTTTCTGCTTCTCATTTCTTTTCTGTCCAGTAAATGTTAAGATGTGATTTTGGTTACTTTCACCCCAGTTATGGACCCCACTGTTGCACCACGACTTCATAAGACTGGCATCAACCCTTGGCCGACTCTCAGCACGGGAGGCAGATCGCTGGTGCGGAAAACTCCTTTCAGAAGTTGTGAGAGAACAGCAGGAGATGTGACAAATGCACAAAAATGGGAGGAAGAGAAGAAAAGCAGCACTTGGGTTTGACTGCTCTGCCAAGTCAAAGGAGTCGCCAGCCAGCCTGGAACAAACACTGGCTCAAGGTCAAGCAGCAAGAGGAGCAAAGGTAGAAAACTTCATGCCTGCAGGACAAATACTTCCCACAGCTTGCTTTCATGGTGCCCAAACCCACACGATATTTTTCCAACAATGAATTCAAGTAGACCACTAAGTAATCTGAAGGACTTTTTCTGCCTTTAGGAGGAGAAAGACTTCCCACTCACGGAGCAGGTGCCTAAATGAGCAGAATGCAGATATTTAAATTAATTTTAAACCTGGTCAGTTCAGACTGTATTACAAGCCTATGGGAGAACAATGGACCGAGATGAAACTGGTTTAAGTTTGTGTTGTTTAAGTAGGGCTTATTCCAGGTTCACTTAAATATATTTACTTCAGGCCAAAAAAGCACAATCCAGTCTTAAAAGAGAACAAGTGTCAATTTATATAATCACACCTTTAGCTAAACCAGTTGAAACCTACACATTGTATATGGACATATTTGAAATCCTACTTTGTGGTCCTACAGGCAAATCCATAACAACGGTCTATCACATGGCTGCTGGGACCTGACAACTGCCAAGAGATCCTCTCCAGCTCTACCATTTAGCAGAAACACAACGATGCTGCGGGGACAACGGCTTTTCAGTCCAGGGCTACACACGCATCTCAGAACGAAACCGCCATCAAGGCAACTCAGCGAAACAAATGGCCCAGATGAGGCGGGAGCAGAAGGTACCAGTTACCGCACATCCCCTGCAGCTGGAAACCCACCCACAGAGGAAAGCTGGAAACCCGCAGAGGAAAGCCTCGCTGCAGGTATCCAGCCTACTCGGTCACTGCCAGTAACTCTTCTGCAGAACTGATGCAATTGGGTCGCTATGGCCAACGGAGGTGGAAGTAACCATTACTGACGATGCGTTCCGCTTCATAGGCGAGTTTCAGATCCTGCAGCACTTTATATACAGGCAACTGCTTTACATACTTGGAAAGCACTCTATAAGGAAAGTGCTGTCCTTGAAACGGCCTGTTTTATTGGTCTAGCAGGAGAACAGGAAGGAGAATGGTTGTCATCTAGCCTAAAAACAACACAACTTTCGTAACTGTAAGAGCTAGCTATTAACTGACTGCTGAAAAAGCAGAATTTCATCTGCATTAAAGAGAGAATAAGGCCGTTGGAGGTTTGAAAGTTATCTAGTTTAGCTGAGCTTACGGGGAAAAGACAGCACTCCTTAGAATTAAGCTTTGCTAGAAATCTAGCCAATGGGTAATCACATACACCAAACCCAATTATCATTTCCCACACTGCCAACAGACCTATATTTCATATGCCTAGGACAAGTCAATTACCACCCAAGGTTAGAATGACAGAAGTTCTAGTCATCCTCAGGTGGACAAAATGATTCTGCAGTGTTCAGAAACATGCTAGTGGTTGTCACTGTCACGGTCTAAGAGCAAGGCAAGACAGTGCTGTAAGCAGAGATGGCGCCTTTTATGACAGATTAGAAGTATACTTGAGAAAAGAAATGAGCTCTCAGGTTCGCAAGCCCTTCTTCAATAAATTTCAGGGCTGTACATCCCAAAGCCGTATTTTTTCCAAGCAGACTTGTTACTCTTAATAAAAGATATTTAACGTGCAAAACTTGCCTTGGACAAAGAGATCTCTGGCTCTGAAGAGCCTGGAGAGTACGGAAGAACCATTTTTGAAAGAAAATCATTGCTTATACTCATATGCTACAGTACAGCATATTATTTTTCAAGTCTTGATTTTAAATTCAAATATGTAATGGCAAAAAGGAAGGTAGAATCTTTATGTTGACTGAAGCCTGAAGACTGCCTTTATGTTTTCTTAAAGGTAGTCCACAGTACTCCAAGTTCTCTTTACAGTTATCTTGCATGAGTTACAAGGGGCATGTACTGAAGGGTAGTTTTCCTGAGAAAGTCAAGATGCTTTCTTTGCAAAACTGACCCGAACTATTAACACCTACTTACCAGGGTTTGCATTAAATCCCTGTGATTCACTGAAAAGACCTCAGCTGAGAGAGAATCTTCCATCCCTACTTTAAGATTTAGCCTTGGACTACACACCTAGTACAGACAACCTTTTCCTGGTCAGCAGGTCAAACAGATCTTCCTTTCAAATCTACCTGAGATGACGAGTGAAATAGCAGTCAGAAAGCTTCCTTGCAGACAAGCAGATTAGGAAGGCTTCGTTTCTGCGCAAGTATTATGCGTTTCAAACAGTTCTTCATAAAATGCCCAAAGGGACATTTTGGCTATAAATCCTCTCCGATTCTTGGATCTTACTGCCCAAAGCCAGTTTCGTGGACTGGGAGGTGGAGGGACTGTTTCAGCCAGCCACCTGGCTGCCTTCCCCACCATCTTCATAGCAACCCCCACATTCATCTGCCCGGAGAAGGGGAGACAAGGGGTTTTCTTGCATCTGGAATGAGTGGTTTGCCTTCCTGTCTTCTCAACAACTCTGTTGATTCCACTCCAAATAGTCATACCATAGCCAGTCTTCACCGCGAGCAGATAGACATAACGAATCCAACGTAGTCATAAATTCTTGGGGAGCAGATGAACTGGTTTCACAGCCATTAAACGCTGGTCTCGTTGTTTCACATGTGTGAAGACACGTGAGGGTACTTCTGGGCTGTGCTCCTCCACGCCATGAGAGACGAAGCTCTTACATTTAGCTGTTCTCAAAGCAAGTCTGATTGCAATGACACTACGCACCGACGTGACTACTTATACATGCGAACGCCTAGCACGTCACAGGCTCTGGCATTATCAAAACGCTCTCCAGCGCCCAAGACTCGCAGCTATTTCCTTTCTCCTTGTAAACACTCCCCGACACTCCCCTCACCACCTCGCCTTTTCATGCCTCATTACTAGAAATCCATTTCTTCTGGGAAGAGGCACTGCCGCTCCTGGGAAAACAAAACCTTCCCCTCTAGGAAGACAGCTGAAGATCTCATTAAAACGGGTACCGAAGTCATGACTAATTTAAAACCACACATCACCATTATGCAATTAAAACGAGACTATTAGAAGGCACAAAGTTATAACCCGGTGACTGTTGTTGTAGACATGGAGCAAGGTAGGCGAGCAGTTAGGGCTTCCCTGAGGGAAAGGAGGGGCAGGAACTTGAAGGATGCGTTGGCAGGACACACACAGGGGTCAGGGTGCATTACTCATAGTCAACTCCTTAGTAAAATAGATGCTTTGTTGCAGGAGCAAAACATCTGTTCTGCTTTAAGGCGTAGGATACCTATAAGTGAGTTTATCTTCCCAGACAACTCTGGTAGAGAAGAAAGGGAGAGGAAGAAGTAATTTTCTTAAGCCACAAATCTTTTAAATACCAAGAAACACTAATTTCTTCATACCACAAAAAGCAGGCACGGAAAGCAAACTGCATTCTCTTTTTACGCACAAGAGTTATTGGAGAGAAGATCCCTAACAAAATCATCATTGGTTTATTTGTTCTTAAACAAATGAAACTCATCAGTATGCATCCTGCTAAACGACTCTGTGGCAATCCATAATGTCAATCACATGAAGATGCTAGAGCAACGGGAAACTCCCTTCAAACTAATCAAGTCCTTCCTTTTGGGCCAGGCCCACAGGTTGATGCTAAGTTGTAAAGGTTTTTGCAGGGTTCATGTCTATTGATGGTTAATTCCTCTGTGGTACTGGGAGACATTTTGAAATAACTCGTGCTGCAGTACCAGCGAGACAGCATGTATATAACATGCCCAGCAAAGTCCAAAAGGAAACTGGTTTCTGGGACCAGAAGCCCTGAGGGCATCTAAGGATTCTGTGAAGACGTATCACTAATTAGACCTCAAGAAGAGAAATACTGTTTTGAAGTTCTCCGAGTCGAAAGAAGATCACTGGAGGAACACAGTGGGAAATGCAGGACCATTTGCAATTACATTACTGGATTACATTTCGTTAAATCTCCCCCTGATCCCCCTGTCCTGCAGAAATCTGGACAAGTAGGATTCAGATAGCTAAACATAAACATTCAGTGTCTTTGTGGATGCTCACAAGGTGTTCTACTTACTCTTCAGCTGCTGCCCAAGAAGAAGGTGGATCAACTGTAGGTCATGTGTCATGATGCCAGCCCGATGTGCTGGATCCCCTTGGACAGCCCCCTTGAAAGGCACCGGTCACCCACATCCAGGCAACCAACCCATGCCCAAGCTGTACTGTGTAGAGATTTAGCAAAGAATGCTACAAATAAACAGATCCAGAGCCAAAATACTATGCACCAGACTTGCGCATGAAGTTCCCTGTAGTCAATGAGCAATGACAGCATGATTTGCTTCTCTATCCCAAGAGTGATTCTGCCAAGAAGTCAGGAAATTCCTGTAGGACACATAGCTGTTTTTTCCTCTTAGTATTTTTAGTACTAGAAGAACAAAAAAGTTGCTGAGTTATTTTTTTGAGATAATAAAAAGATGCAAAATGTTTAACAAGAAGAAAGAAAGAAAAAAATCACAATATGCTAAATTAACCAGATCTCTGGTTAATAAAAGCTTTTACTTCTCTGCTTACAAAAGCCAAAAGGTTATGCATACTACATGCATGGAAGTAAGATCCATGTGATACATTGCAGAGATACGACACACCAAATTTGTTACCTGTCCTATCCAACCTCTTTACTTTGGGATTTACTACTGTGGTTTGTTGGTGGGTTTTTTTGTTGTTGTTCGTGGGTTTTTTTGTTTGGTTGATTGGTTTTGTTTCGTTGGTTGGGGTTTGGTTTTTTTGTTTTGTTTTGTTTTGTTTGTTTGTTTTTTTAAAATCAGCCTGCCGGAGAAGCATTTCCTTCTTTCGTATGGAGACATTACAAAACTGTACGATAAAAGCAGAAGAGGTTGCAGTTGCCTGAAATGATGGCAAGTAGGAAAAGCAGGAAAAGTACTGAGCAAAAATTGACTAAAACAGGGCTGCGAGACTGATTCAGCCCTTTACAGTCAAAAGGGCCCAACTTCTGTATCAATATTCTTGACAGCATCTTTCACTCCACAGGATCAGAGGACCAGCAGAAGGTTAGGCAGAGGGGAACACCACACTGAAGCAAGGACATTTGGTACCAGCAGGTGCAGCCCCTCGGGCCAAAGGCAGCATCAAGGGGATGGAGGGAAGCATCAAGGAGAGGTGCTCCAGGGTTGCTTAACTAGGAACAGGATGCAGGAAGCTTCCAAATGATGACTGCCACGATCTTCTCCGGATGAGAAAAGCTATTTTGTACGAGATTCATGTGCAGCAGCAGCGTGAGCTCTGTAAAAATTTTTAGGAACGTAGCCTTCGCCCTTATTATGTTCTGGTCCCCATCTGTTCAGCGCTACTACCTTACATCAGTCACATCACCAGTCCTGGCTAGACAGTTCACCCAGAGAAGCCACATCACAACACGTTTACCAACTGCTGGCTTGATTTAATGCTCCATCTCCTCTTACACCTGAGAATTACTCAGTTTGACCCAAATCCCCAGTGGTTTTTGCTGCGTATGGCACTGTGCTTGGGAAGGGAAATCCCGGGACGCTCGGAGCCTGCGGCACAGCAGGGCTGCGCTCACGTCCGACCGGTACGCTGCGGCTACGCTAAAAGCATCGCAGCGCCGTGGGCGCGCAGCGAGCACGGAGGCAGCTTCAGCAGGGACACCAGGGCTGGTGAAAGGTGCTGCCTTCAGAATAGCTGTTCTTCAGGAGTTAATGCGGCAAAGCATAGCTGAAAACAACTCCTAACTGTATTAAAAGATGAAAGGGAGAGGCTTTGAAGAGTAAAGGCAATGTTTACCCAGCTCTGCCTGCAAGGCAGGGAACCAGGGAAAACCAGAAAGCCTGTTGAGGTAGGATCTAGGCAGTATTTCATGAAACACTGCAATGCAGCTTTCTACTGGGCTATCCCTGACTGACTGTACCATAAACATATCTTGAAAGAAAAAAAGAACAAAAAAACCCCACAAAAAAACCCCAAAAACAAACACAAAAAGCCCGCAAAAACCAAACCAAACAACAAACCCCACCAAACCTGCATCATTCAAATAAATTACTACCTTATTCAAATATAAAAACTGTTGCAGCAGATTCTATCACAAAACAGCTAATTTTAGGAAGGAGCATCTGCAAGCCAGCAACTGTTGTTTTGCAATAATTCCAGTAGCTCAGCTGTTAACAGTTAACTGCAGTTAAACTATAGAGACATAAATGAAAGAGGAACCACGATACCAACATAATTTATAACGGATTTGCCACTTGTACGAACATTTGGAGGTACTTGATTAAACAACTATTTCTGTCTATGTTCAGAAATAGTGTCTTTTTTTCCATTTCGTAAGTGCTCTGGGACCAAGGACCGCCTTTTTGCCTATATTTGCACAGCTCCTACCATGGGGCACAAGTAACTGGATGAGGCTTCTAGGTGCTACTGTCTTCTAATTATACTATAGCATTGCAGAGATTATGTTGTTAGTACCTTAGCAGTAAAATTTTCAGAACGTTTTTCTCCTTTTTCTAAAAAAATACTTAAATATAATTATTTTGCAAATAAAATTGAAAATCATAATAATCTATAATAAAGCTCATATGTATTATAAGCCCTTAAAAGTATATGAATACAGGCATGGTGCACCACTGCGAGTTCTTTAAATTGAAATTCATTAAAAGGTAAATACTTCTTAGATTCAATATAAAATTCACATGATAAACAAGAGACTTCTGGATTTCAAGTCAAGCATTACAAACATAGCATAATACCCTAGGCTGACGTAGGCATAAATATTATTCTCATCTTCTACACAAAGAAAAGATCAGTATTTCCATTTTTCTAAAGGAAGTCCAGTTTGTGTCACTCAGGAAAGCTCTGCCTCGCATCACTTTTAGTTTCAGTTTTCCCTAGCACGAATATTTTCTGCCAATATGAGGAGCAGAGCCGGCAATGAAACTCCAACTTGTTTTCCTTGGGCAACAGGCGACGTGGGCATGTGCCAGGTAGGTGCTTCAACCGCACCCGAGCGGGCCAGACCCTGATCCCCAGTGGCCTGGCTCCACACCTCCATCCGCCTTCACCTTTTCACCGCTGCTAGCGGAATTAGGCAATATTTACCTAAAATTGCCACATCCTTGAAGGGGCTGATCTGATGGCGACTGTATGTCCCCATGGGGCGATCCCAGCGGGTGGGTGCGAGACAACCAGCAAACACGGGCGTTTCAAGGAAGAGCGCAGGCGGCCGCCCACGTGCCTCTGTGCCTGATTTCAGTACGCGGCCCAAGGCAAACCCTGCAACTCAGTCACTGGAACTTCCTTCGGTTTATAAATCGGCTAGTTTTAACTGCATGCTCTGTTTTCAGAGGCTTTCTTCATATGTACCCCAAAATGCTCAGGCCGCTTAATTTAAACAACACACAAAATTTAAAAATAATAAGAAGGCAGTCTCCTGAATAACAGAAAAGGTACAACAAATATGATGTAGTTAATACAAAATTATGCCATTATATACATTATATGATATGCATTATATATTTATATATTATTATACTCAATAATGCACATGGTTATATAATGTATGTAGGTAATAATACAATGTATATACATGCAGAGCTTTTGCACATCCATATAAAGGTCATAGGTGCCAAAGCTGATGGACTTCCTTTAGCAAAGCAAAAAG
>NW_009194452.1:55233-59431 GCF_000690835.1 Fulmarus glacialis | reverse complement strand
CAATTCTGTTCTAAATGTCCTTGTCTCTCTCCCCGGTCAGCAAAGAACTCCCTGGTCAGTGTCAGCCTGGACCCGGCCAGCCCGAGCCTGGACACGCTGCCCGGGCGCAGTCTCTCCCGGGCCCGGTGGCACGGACGAATGCCCCCCCTGCGGTGCCGTCTGGGGCACACCACTTTTGACCAACTGCCAACCGGGTTTAACTGCATTCACAACCCTTTCAGCCTTCCCATCTGCCATTTTTTTATCCAGTGATGAGCAGCCAGTTTCTCCAGGAGAATGCTGTGGGAAATGGTGTCAAAGGCTTTGCTAAAGTCCAGTACGTAACATCCACAGCCTTTGCCTCATCCACTAAGTGGGTCATCTTGTTGTAGAAGGAGGTCAGGTTAGTCAAGCAGGACCTGCTTTTCATAAACCCATGCTGACTGGGCTTGAGATGTTACTGCATTAGATGCAAAATACGAGTGAGTGTCCAGAGGAGCAAAAAGATAGGTCTGGAGCTGTCAGAAATGAGAACAGAGAGACTGGAGTCAGGAAAACTGAGAGAAGAATACGCAGAGAGTGAGGATACAAGAGAAGTTGCGGACACCTGAGAAGTCAATTGCTAGAAGGGTACTGCACCATGATAATGAGCTGGAGGGGAAAAACCCACTTATCACCAGCCTGCCTCATTAATTGTGAAGCTGCTGCAGTGACTGTCACTGGAAGATATGCTTAGCTGGAAGTAGAAAAGCAGGCAGAGTCTCATGACAAGAAAGTGGAAAAAGGGACAATCTTGGACTTTTTCTTTTTAATGCCTTGAATAGACTTCAGAGGAAGAGACAGAGACAGAGAGAGCAGAGGCTGGAGAGAGCAGGCAGTCTTTTTATGAGGATGTCTACAGCACAGTGATGGTAGCTCATACGGCTGTACTCAGGCGAACTTTAAGCCAGCCTAGTCTGGTAGACCCTACTGATGAAGGATTATAGCTCTGCGTGACCTGGGAAACTCAGTAAAACACTGGGGCGTGTAGCCGACACCAATACTGTCCTGAGTTCTCATGGTTTCATGTCTACAAAGGTCACAGTCACTACATAAAGCAGGTGAGCTCCTTCATCCTCATCTGATCATGAGTTCAAAATACGTTATGGACAGAAAAGCTATGGAGGTGAAAGAGCTGGAGTATAGCAGCAAACTCCGAAGTTTCTCAGCAGTTCCTGCTTGATGCTCCCCACCTTTGGGGTCACGTTATTACTGGAAGTTAGAGCAATGGCCAGACTTTTATGCCTTCAGGAAAACAATGGAGGAACAAGGGAAGACCTTTTTGGCTACCAGAAAGTTTCTTTACTTTGCTGCATGAAAAATAGTTGTTACCTGTAAAACAGGACTCCTAGCTTGTTCTTAAGGTAAAGAAAACGTTTCTGACTCAAGCTGATTCAGTGGGCATGAAGGATTTCTTGGATAAATGCGTTGTCAGCCTATATGCAGGCTTTGAATAAGACAGCATTTTCTTTTGCTTAATGAGGTGATGTAACCTGTTAATATTTCCGGCCACTGCATTTTGAGTCTTCGGTGCTTAGGCAATTTAGCTATCTAGCAAATGAGCATAAGGACTACAAATAATATATAGTTACAGAGCGATGACGAATTTACAGTAATGCACAACTACCTGCAAGATATCATTATTAAAAGGTCCTACTAGGGCAATGGAAATGCCCTGGTAGGCATGTCAACAAATCATGGATAGATATGTAATTTTGTTGTGTCTTCCCACACACCTGGTAGCAGCGTAAAGTAATGAATGACCCTGCTAAAGAAATGAAGAAAGAGGAAGAAAAACTCATCTTCCAAGGTAATTACACAATGTATGTGGAGAGGCTTTCTAAAGCATGATGGGTGGGCAGGTGCCCAAGTCTGTTAAAGATTAACGACATGTAGGCACTTACGTCCCCAAAATGCCTTGAAAATCAGCCCCACAGTTACAGACTTTCTCCCTTTATTCTCATTATAAAACTTATCCAAAATGGGACATGAAACATAGAGTACACAGGTCTCTGCATATAAATGATATAAATGGGAATGAATATCAGACTAATTTGCAAGACAGGGAAACTATAAAATGAACATTTTTCTCTTTTTTAACATCTTCATTTCAGGACCATATAATTGGATAATGTAGAGGTTTTGAATCATATATCTTAGCTTCATGAAGTATCTCAAATGAGCACATTGTCCCCTAATGAACGTTAGAACTTTCTGAAAAGGAGTAGCAGCTAGAATTTCAAACTGAAAAGTCACTACATCACACCCAGTCCGCCCCTCAGAAACGTGGGGCTGCCTTTCAAAAAGAAGGCAGCACTGTACTTCAGTGCAATGCTTCCCAAGTTCTTCAGCTTGTCAGCGTGTTTCAACTGTTCACATTTCAGCACATAACTTTATTACGCAGCGCGTCACTGGAAGTCTTAGGAAGATCATGAAAATAGTGCTGTATGTAATATGACGCTATGAGCTTCCTACTGGCTACTTACTATGCAGGTTTCTAGCAGACCGCTAGAATGGTGTTACTCTGTAACCTGCTCAATGCTTATAAAAGAAAATACTGATGTTCACTCTTTTAATTGGTAAGTGTTTCTTTATAAAATATAAAGCTGGTTTGGTCAGTGTGGTTTAAAGTACATATGCTAATGTGTCTATTAAGATAAAGTAGATGCACTGAGAACAAAATATCAGTTTACTTTATCTTTTTTTTCTCATAAGAAATACTCTCTCTTCTTGCTCTAACTATATGTTACAGCCCTCAAAATTACCTGGAAAGAATGTATTTATGGCTCCAACGTGAGTTTAGTGAATGCTTTTCTCTGCAAGTTTAATTCTCTCCCTCCATCTGCATGCATTACAGTCCTCAGTTGTTGCACATTAACACATTTTTCCTCTCACAAGCCTTTTTTTTTCCCACCCAGAACTATAAGCGTTTTCCCTTTTCTTGTTTAAATTGTTTGGATTGAATTGAAAGTACTTCTGAGTGATATGGGGAGATGAGTGATTGGCGTGGTGGTTTTGCAATATGCGTATTGGGCAGCAAGCCAGGGACAAGCTGTGCTGAGAAAAAAATAAATGAGAAACAGAAACATTTAGACATTTGTGAGTTTCCCAAATCAAAAAAGATATTCATGGCCCAACCTCCCGCCAGACTTCAAATTGTCAGAGCAAATATGTAGGCATTTTGAGTCTTTAAAATGAACTGGAAGAATATAGAAAGCCGGTAAGACCAGAGTTCTGCAGTCACTCTTGCACTAAGAGGCCAGCAAGTATTACTCATTTATCACTAAGGTGCTCACAGTCTCAGATCACTGCCAACCCGGAAAGGTGAATGCTCTGCAGGGACACAGAGAGAAGAGGAGGAGATATTTCTCTTTAAAACAGACCTACCTCAGACATTTCTACCTTGGAAAGGGTTCCATTAAGCTTGCAAGTTGACTAAACAGAAGGTAAAGATTGGCAAACAAAGTGTGTCTTGAAGTGAAGCCTTCTCATGTCTGTGATTTCCTGATGGCAGACAAAAGACATTTCCCTCCTATTTTCCAGTTTTAAGTTCCTACCAATGTGTTCTGTGTAATATTGCCAGTATTCGTCTGTGGTATCACATGTTTTTTTCTACATGTTTAGTGGCTGTTCTCAGCCTCATGAAAATATTTGCCAGGGTTGTAAGTGATGATTCCTAGTAACATGTTTGGCCAATACACCATCGGTTGGCATTTAGGACTACTCATGGTTAGTGACTAAAAAAAGAAGGTAGAATTTTTTAGCAAAGAAGAAAGAATAGTAGGATACCAGCTGGTTGTGCCAAGCGTCATGAATATGGGATTAAATGCTTGGAAGAAAGGATGGGCATATGTAATTCATTGCTTTTTGCAGAAAAAGTGAAATTGCCTAACGCTCTAGGCATGGCTTAAGTCTTACGTGTTTGGTTTTTTTTAAGGCCAGGTTCTACCAAGCTTTCCATACGACTCTAAGCAAATGCTTTAACAATTCTTGCGTATCTATAAAATAAAAAGATTTACAGGAGCTTTCGGTGATCTAATTCATAGTAACTTTGGGAAGGGCTGTGCTTTAAAAGTACTTTTACTTTGAAGGGGAAATTAAAATTGTAACTGTTCAGCAGTGGCGATTTGTGACAGAGGAATGATCTGGCATGAAGGGCAAGAAGGCCCAGCTGCAGAAG